>NC_134402.1:283777678-284077678 GCF_038048845.1 Mixophyes fleayi | reverse complement strand
TTACACATAGCCCCCCATTGTCCTCTACGGACGAGGATTCTCCCTCTTCATCGGGAGAGGGCCCTCGTAAGCTTATTAAGTTGCTTAATACACACTTTGGCAGGTCTAGATCCCAGGGTGGGAGACGGGGCGGGGCAGTCAAGTCAGTAGCGCCTCAAGACCCTATGGTGCTATGTGAGAACACGACCCTCTTAGCAGGATTACGGCCCAGTATTAAAGACAGGATTAGAAGGGGTTGGTTCGTTAACATGTTCGAGATAACGAAAGCAGCAAAAAAAGGTCTAGACGCAGCTTGCAAAAGAGGGGGTATCGGCGAGGAGGCATATAAATTCTTCTCCAATTGGGTGACCGGTTATTGTGCATTTGCGGCATGCTACATCGAGACGAGGCCGGAGGCACATGAGGATGTCTGGAAATATCTGCACCTCATTAATGAGATGTTTATTAATGATCGTCCAGGAACCTGGCTTAAATACGATGAGTTATTTCGAGAGAGGGTGGACGGTCATGTTGACATGCCACTGGGGGTAAAGGATGTCGAGATTTGGATGCAACTTAACCGGGCTAGTTTAGCTTTCGGTCCAGGGGCGCATGGGAATCGGTTTCCGCAAGGGGGGAGATGTAGTGCTCCCCAGTTTGCTAGGAACAGATGTTTCGCCTTTAACAATACGTCCTGTGGGCGGGGGGAAACGTGTAGGTATCGACACAGCTGTACGTATTGCCGCGGACCACATTCTGCCAAGGTGTGTCCGAGGAGTGCCCCCGGTCTCGGCAGAGGTCGTGGCAGCGACGGAAATATGGGTTAAGGGCCCCTCCCCTATTCGTATTGAGTATTTAGAACGATGGCTTAGATTATATCCAGATGCAGAACAGGCTTCTTTTCTCCGGGAGGGTTTTCGTTACGGGTTCCGGTTGCCAATTAGGACAGCAGTCAAGGCCAGGGCGGCAAGAAATTTAAAATCTGCTTATATTTTTCCGGAGGAAAAGATTCACGGGGAAATTAGCCTAGGACGCATGATCGGCCCTTTTAGCTCACCCCCCTTATCAGATTAAGTCATTTCTCCAGTGGGGATTGTCCCAAAAAAGGTTCCGGGTACATTTCGTCTAATTCAACATCTGTCACACCCAGTAGGCGAGTCGGTTAATGACGCTATCGATCAGGATATAAGCTCGGTAGTTTATTAATCATTTGAGGAGGCCCTATTGTTGGTTAGACACTTTGGCTCGGGAGCTCTCATGGCGAAACTAGATATCGAATCCGCTTTCAGATTACTTCCCCTTCACCCAGATTCCTTCAAATATATGGGGTTCCAAATTAAGGGAGGGTTTTATGTGGATAAATGTCTGCCCATGGGTTGTTCTTTGTCATGTGCCTATTTTGAAGCTTTTAGTTCCTTTCTTCGTTGGGCAGTTCAAGCAGGGACGGGGCAGGAGGGCATCGCTCACTATCTTGATGATTTTTTATTTGTTGGCCCGGCCAAGTCCCCTACGTGTAAAGACCTATCGTTCTCAGCACAGGCCCTGTTCTCAGTCATGGGGGTGCCAGTGGCACAGGACAAAACTGAAGGTCCAGTTACGTGTCTGGCTTTCTTGGGAATTGAGATAGACACAATGGCGGGCTGCTGTAGGTTGCCGGCAGATAAAATTATGAAGCTAAAAGGAATGATAGATAATGCTTTGTCTTTCCCCTCTCTTAAACTGAAAGAAGTTCAGTCCCTGTTAGGGCTTTTTAACTTTGCTTGCAGGGTTATTCCAATGGGGAGAATTTTTTGTAGAAAACTACAGCTTTCTACGGCGGGTATGAACAGGCCGCATGCGTTGATCAAACTCAAGGAGGAGATTAGGCAAGATTTGTTGGTTTGGACATCTTTCTTGGGGAGATTTAATGGCATTAGAATCTGGCCTCCCCCCCCCCTATTTCCACCAGGGATTTAGAGTTGTTCACAGACGCATCCGGGTCTAAAGGTTTTGGAGCATATTTTCAGGGTGAGTGGTGCGCAGCTTATTGGCCTCAGGAGTGGGTTGACAGCGATTTGATTAAAAACTTACTGGTATTAGAGTTATTTCCCATTATAGTGTCCCTGGAGTTGTGGGCTTCTCAGCTTAAGGGCCATAATGTTTCCTTTTGGTGCGACAATTTGGGAGTGGTTCAGGCAATTAATCGCCAGAGTGCATCCTCAAGACCAGCAGTGAATTTATTGAGGGTTCTGGTTCTTCGTTGTTTGGACTACGACATTAATTTTCGTGCTAAACACGTCCCGGGGATTGAAAATGGCATTGCTGACTCTCTTTCTCGCTTTAATTGGGTGCGGTTTAGATTACTGGCCCCGAGAGCCAATCCCGTAGGTATAGATTGTCCATTTTATATTTGGCAGATGATCGGTCCGGACTAAGGTTTTTGGCTGAAGCGGCCCTAGCTCCCTCTACGCTGAAGACTTACCGGTTGGCGTGGCAACGCTGGGAGAAATATTTGGTAATTTCTGGTAGGCGATTGATGGCCAATGGTTCAGACATGGAGGAGTTCATGTTGAGGTGTTATCAGGAAGGGTTTAGCAAGGCGTCTATGTCTTCCACTTTAGCAGGTATATCTTTCATGTCTAGTGTTCGGGGGTTAACAGATCCTACAAAATCCTTTCTGGTCAAGAAAGCCCTTAAAGGGTGGGCTAGGTTACATCCTGTTCCAAGAGATCACAGACGTCCCATTGACGCTAGTTTGTTGTCCCGTTTGATAGGTGTACTGCCTGGTATAATGATGGATGCCTTTGAAGTTTCCCTTTTTAGCACAGCTTTTTCCATGGCTTTTCACGGGGCTTTGAGAGTAGGGGAGTTGGTTGCTCAGTCTAAAAAACAGTTAGGGTGAGCTATTTTAGCAAGTAATGTCATCATGAATTCGGATTCCGTTCAAATTAGGATTGCCCGGTCTAAAACAGATCAATTGGGAGTCATTGGTTAACCCTTTGCAAGCAGGTCATTGGTAGGATTTGTCCGGTCAGGCTATGTCATCAGTTATCAGAATCACGCCCACAGGCGGAAGCTTGGTTGGTTCACAAAGACAGTTCCCCGCTTACCAAGTTTCAGTTCCACTCCATTATGTCCAAGGCTCTACAGGACCTGGGCTTCCCCCCCTCTGAATTCGGAACACATTCCTTTCGTATTGGCGCAGCAACAGAAGCAGCAGCAGATGGGGCTTCTACTTTAGCTATACAGGCTTTAGGTAGATGGAAATCTAGTTGCTATAGGAGATACATTAGACCTTATGTTTAACAATTGTTTGCTTCCCTTGTACGCAGTCTCCTTTTTCTTCGCTTTTCTTCCTTAAGTGGTAGACCCAGGGGCTAGCTGCTCGCCGCTATTTGAGGGTGCGTGAAGGGCTTTTTCCCACCGGGTTTTCACCTTCACCTGGGTCGCTGCTTTTCCTTTCCGTTCTATTTAATGTTGGAAGTAAAATCACCCTTATTGTTAGTTTCAGGGTTGTTTTCTTCCTGTTGGGTTAGTAGTTTCATTAAGATTCCAGTTTTTTGGCCAATTTTTTAGTGGTTTCATTTGTCATTTCGTTGTTATAAGTTGTTATTCTTGTAGGGGTTGATTCCAGAAAAATATCGGTGTGGTTTTTCAGACATTCCTTTATCTTCTGGGCCGGTAGACACCAGTTTGTGCGTTTATGTCCGTGGGTCCCTGTGAATTCCGAAGTCACTTGGATAGGTCGGCGAGGCATGAGATGGAGGCAGTTCTTGTCGGTTTTATCCTGTGAGATTGCTGTTCGCGGAGCCCCTGATATCCTCGTGGTTCACCTGGGCGGTAATGACATTGGGCAAGTTAAATCACTGGAACTCATTATAAATATCCGTGATGACATTTTATCGGCCTCTGAGAATTGGCCGTCTATAAAGTTTTGTTGGTCCTTCATTATTCCCCGTAGGACATGGAGGTCTGATTTGCCTCCTACGGCTATTTCATCTGTGGTCAGAAAAGTGAACCAGGTGGCGAGTAAGATTTTCCGTCAGTCTGGAGGTTTTGCCATTTTCCATCCTTTGTTAAAAGCCGAATATATTCATTTATTTAGAGTAGACGGGGTTCATCTTTCGGATTTAGGCATTATCCTTTTTATTGATCATTTATTCTGGAAACTTAGACCTATTTTTAGGGCTGTGGTTGGCGGGCTTCATTTATAGTTATCTCTGCAGCGTGGGTGGGAGAGCAGTGCAGTTGGTAAGTTTGCATATGGTGCTTGGGTTATATGTCATAGGTCACTACTCCCCCTTTCGGATTGTGTTGTCATCACGTGTGTTGGGTCCAGTGAATGGGACTCTGGGCCAGTATGTTGATTATCTTGCTGGCGGTTTATATAGGGGGTGTAGTCTTGCCGTTGGACATATATTTTGCACCGGCCAATAGATAAGGTATAATCCTGGGTTGGTGGTTCAATGGTCTGACCTTTCCACCGTTATTGGTTTTGTTTTGCCATCTGCCCTGCTCTCGTCCGCCTTTCAGCCCCTTTAGTTTAATATTATCCACTTAATAAATATATTTTAATTCCAACGTTATTCTGGTGTCCGTGTCGTTATTGGTTTAGAAGGTATTATGGTAAACACTATGAACTTCCGCACTGTGCATTTTAATAATCCTAATTTGCTGAAGGGTTGGCTGATGTCCAATATGTTTTGTATTTCATATACTAGAAAATACAAATAATACATATAATATGAAACTATACATTAAGCATGAAATGCAGTCATAATTGAAAGTAATTGTCATCCCTGTAATAATTTGTCTTGCATAACATACTTATGTAAAAATGCAGCAACGTTCAATTCATCTTCAAGTGCAAAGGACAGCTTACGTTTTCAGGGGCGGTGCGGGGAGGGGAATGGGCGGATGCAGGTAGTCACTGTACAGTAAGAACACAGCGGTGTCCGATCCAATTCAAGCATTGGGCATCTCTAAGGTACGTGATTTTCAGTTGTATCACTTGCACCAGCTTCAGGTCTAGTCTAAGTGCTGATTACTAGTGATAATGGCTGAGTATGCATGCTAGAACATGTAAAAATAAATTTTATCTACAGTAGAAATTAATAAATGTATCTCATGGGGAGAAAAAACAAAAAACATTTTTTTATATATTTTAGTGTTTTGTCTTTAATGACTATACTATTAACAGGTGACATTGATTGAATAGTTTTTCTTTTTTATTTCTGTGTGTTCTTTTGTGACTTTATATTCCACATATGCTTTGGATGTATCCTGCAGCGTTCTGTCTATTAGAGCAGAGCGGACCTAGACCCATATTTATCACCAGATGTATGTTCACATTTGCTCCTGGCTGAATACGGACATGCGTATATACAATGCAAGTGCATTTAAAAAAAGCAAAGAAATGCACATTACGTTCATTTGCTAAAGTATGAGGCCCAAAGACTTTTGGGAGCGAATGGTATACATATCCTTAGAAAATCGCAATTTCACTCTTTCCTGATGGGACCAATGGCATTGAAGGAGGCAGAGCAAGTGCCTTGTTGGAGTAGAAACCAAGGCTTGCCACAGTTGGCAATATACATTACTATCCTAAATGAAGAGCTGAGCAAGTGTGTGTTCTCAGAGGGAGTTACCTTATCAAAACACAATAAGGTGGTGAGTAAAGCTGACTCCTGTGCCATCTACTATTGCAGTAGTGGTTAATTTAATTTAAAACTGCCAGAAGGAGAAATAACACATATAAATGTGGGTGTAGAATGACTTGAGTGACAACTCACAGGAATGAAACATAACGGGCCTGATTCATTATAGAAAGTAAGGCAAAGAAATGAGTAAGTTTTCTACTGGACCAAACCATGTTACAATTCAAGGGGTGCATATTAGTTTATTATTTTGCACATAAGTTAAATACCGGCTGTTTTTTTTACATAGCACACAAATGCTTGATAGCTTTATTTTTGCACTGAAATTTAAATTTGATCTAGGACATGTCCTTCCCCAACTATAAATCTGTCCCCACATTTTAAACTTAGCTCCCCCGCAAATGCAACATGGTTTTGCCAAGGTTCAAAGTTTCTAATTCTTTTTGCTTTCCTTTCCTTACTGAATCAGGCCCAATGTGTTTACTCAGCATGACACACATAACTAGAATGCAGAACAGAGAGCAGGAACTTCCCAGCATGCATAACCAATGACATCACTTCCTGCCAGGCTCTGGCAGGTCATGCATTTACAACACATACTTGTTAACCAGTGACAAGCGGGGTTGAGAATGAGCCCTTTAGGTTATGCAGAGTATTAAGTGCACCAATGAAAAAGAAAAGCAGCACCACTGTTTGTTGGAGACATATGACCTGATGCAGACTTGAACTTAATTCAGTTTGCATAGTGTAAATCATGCAAATTTGCACTGCACTGGGTCCTTAAATGGAACTACTACATATGTGCCAATGTAGACTTGCGCATATCTGACACGTGCGCCTCCTTATGACTGCTGAGGACAGGTTTGACATTGTAGGTATAAAGGTGAGAGAGTTACGACAGAAGGGCAATGTCTAAAAATGTGATATGTTTAGTGGCCCACTGAAATGGGAAGGGGGAGTGCCACCCTGATTTCACCTGTCCAAATATTGCAAAAGCTTTAGATTGGTCCAAGTTTATCGTGAAACTAGACAATCTGACAATAACCTCAACTATAAGGGGGACAGATCGTTTGGATTCGAGATAAAGTGGAGTATATAATCTGCAAAGGCAACTAATTTGACCTGACGGTTACCAATTTTAATGCCCTAGAAGTCAGTCATCTGGGACAGGTGGCGTAATAACGGGTCCAAAGTTAAATTGAAGAGGATCTTTGTATATAGTGTTTACTAGGTTTTGAAAGACGGGGCCAAAATTTTGGAATTTTTGCACTCTAATCAGGTGAGGCCAACTATTTTATCAAAAGCCTGTTGTCACGGTCTGCTTTGCAACATCTCCCTTTTGAATGCTGCTTGCATCCTGCAGCCCCTGTTTGTTTTGAACTGTGCAGTATTTGTGTTCATTTTATATGTTGCAGCAGTACCTCTGATCACCAGAGGTGCTGCTATTGTGCCTTACTTGGTTGTATCAGGGGTTAACCTGCCCTGTAATTATTTCTTGCACCTGGGTGTGTCCCTTCTTAAACCTGTCTCTCCCAGCAGTCATTGCTGGTTATTGTTGTTCCATCCTGTTGTTCCTACCCTCTGCTGTGCTTGTGGTTTTATGCTGCCTGAACCTCTCCATATCACTGCTTACCTGCTATCTGGGAGCTCTCCATATTACCACTTTCCTACATCAGCCATCTACCAGGTATTTATTCCTGCATTTTCCTGTATATTCAGTATTACACCATCAGATTGTTATTCCAGCAATAAACTTTGTGTGTTTTCACCTCATTTCTGGCTCCTGAGCTGCACTTTGTATTTGAAACGTGACAGTATAACCAGCCAAAAGAAAAAACAGCGTAGAAGTCGTGTGGAAGATATTTATTCTGAGACCATTTTCTGCAATTCTTTTTTCATTTGTTTTTTTGCAACATGTCTATTTCACCAATCTTGGAATTGCCACTGCTACAAACTTTACAGATGGACATTATCTTGCTACGTTCTCAGCTTGCTAGATTTTCCGCTTTACTTGTGGACCCTCTCAGGAGACTGTCTAATTATGTCTCTCCTAATACAGAAGTTGCTGGTCTGTCTCAATCCACCTTTACTGCTGCTGAACCTGTGCAAACAGCACCTCTTAATTGTGCTTCTACATATTTTCTGTTTAGTAAGAACTATGGGGTAACTAATTCCCAGCTCACAGGTGGTCCACGCCCCCATCAGACTGAAGAGGAGCGATGACGCAGAATAACAAACAAGTTGTGTCTCTACTGTGCCAGCAATGCACACTTCTTACAGGACTGTCTTATCCGTAGACTACGACATCCTATGCAGCAGCCTTCAGTGTGCTCCTCTCCAGACCCTAGATTTGTCTGTACTTCACCTCCTGTTGCTATATTACAACCTGATCTGTTCCCTGGGATGGAGCCTAATCCGCCAGCTCCAGTTGCCACCTGTCCTGTGGTGCCAGCTCCAGTTGCCACCTGTCCTGTGCTGCCAGCTCCAGTTGCCACCTGTCCTGAGGCTCCAGCCGCCTGTCCTGAGGTGCCAGCAGCCTCTGTCTCCTGTTGGGAGGTCCCAGCCTCTGTCTCCTGTTGCGAGGTCCCAGCCTCTGTCTCCTGTTGCGAGGTCCCAGCCTCTGTCTCCTGTTGCGAGGTCCCAGCCTCTGTCTCCTGTTGCGAGGTCCGAGCCTCTGTCTCCTGTTGCGAGGTCCCAGCCCCTGCCTCTTGCTCTGAGGTGCCATCATCTGCCTCCGGTCCTGAGTCTCCTGCCACTGTGTCCGGTCCTGAGTCTCCTGCCACTGTGTCCGGTCCTGAGTCTCCTGCCGCTGTCTCCAGTTCCGAGTCTTCAGCTGCTGTCTCCAGTTCCGAGTCTTCAGCTGCTGTCTCCAGTTCCGAGTCTTCAGCCGCTGTCTCCAGTTCCGAGTCTTCAGCCGCTGTCTCCAGTTCTGAGTCTTCAGCCGCTGTCTCCGGTTCCGAATCTTCAGCCGCTGTCTCCCTTCCTGAGCTACAGTCCGCTCCAAAGGGGATGCTGCTCTTACAATCCTCTCCAGAGAGGGCCCTGTTCATCCAGCCCACTCCAGAGTTGCGGATTCAGCCCGAGTTGCCTGTCCATGCGGTTCAGCCCGAGTTGCCTGTCCATGCGGTTCAGCCCGAGTTGCCTGTCCATGCGGTTCAGCCCGAGCTGCCTGTTCATGCGGTTCAGTCCGAGTTGCCTGTCCATGCGGGTTAGCCTGAGTTGCCTGTCCATGCGGTTCAGCCCGAGTTGCCTGTCCATGCGGTTCAGCCCGAGTTGCCACTCTATGCAGTTCAGCCCGAGTTGGCACTCTATGCAGTTCAGGCCGAGTTACCACTTGGTGCTGTCTGCTCTGGCGCTTTGACAGCGCTGTCTGCTCTGAGGCTTCTCACAGCGCTGTCTGCTCTGAGTCTTTTCACAGCGATGTCTGCTCTGAGGCTTCACACAGCGCTGTCTGCTCTGAGGCTTCTCACAGTGCTGTCCCTGCCAAGTCTGCCGTCCAGTCTGGGCCTGCTGCCATGTCTGCCATCCAGTCCGGGCCTGCCGTCCAGTCCGGGCCATCCAGTCCGGGCCTGCTGGCAAGTCTGCCGTCCAGTCCGGACCTGCTGCCAAGTCTGCCGTCCAGTCCGGGCCTGCTGCCAAGCCTTCTGCCCAATCCGAGCTCCTGACAAGTCATCCACTCAGTCCGGGTTGTCTTCTGCCAAAGGTCCTGCCCGAGTCCCCAGGGACGTATGTTCAACCCGAGCTGGCCAATTCTCGTGCTAATTCATCCTCTGTTCCAGATTTCCGACCACCTACCTTCAATGGGGACATACAGCAATTTAATGCTCTGATTAAATTTTTTATATCCTATTTTCCATCAGTACCTGACCTCCTAGATAACAATTGGAAGCAAGTATATTACCTGTTTTCCAACCTTACAGGAAAAGCTCTGGAATGGGCAGACCTCTTTATTGATCCCAGAGATTCCATCCTTTCTAATTTACAGCTTTTTTGTGAAGCAGTGTTCAAAGAATTTGCTCCAACACTTGTCAGCCGTACTTCCTGCATGTCTTCTCTGCCATCTTCTTTGTCTCCAGTTGTCCAAGCCTTGAAGTTGCCTTCATGTTCTATTCGATTTGAACAACCCTGTGTCCTTGATAAGACTCATAAAAAGATAGCAAAGAAGAAGAAGAAAAAATGGTCTTTTGGGTCTCAGTTCTCTTCTGACATGGTCTCCTATGCCTGTCCGCCCATGGACGAGGGCTTTTCTGCCGGGGCCCCAATTCTGGACTATGATTGAGATGAACTCAGACATTTTTGGTAATTGGGTGTCTGGAATCCGCCCTTTAAGGGGGGGGGGGGGGGTACTGTCATGGTCTGCTTTGCAACATCTCCCTTTTGAATGCTGCTTGCATCCTGCAGCTTCTGTTTGTTTTGAACTGTGCAGTATTTGTGTTCATTTTATATGTTGCAGCAGTACCTCTGATCATCAGAGGTGCTGCTATTGTGCCTTACTTGGTTGTATCAGGGGTTAACCTGCCCTGTAATTATTTCTTGCACCTGGGTGTGTCCCTTCTTAAACCTGTCTCTCCCAGCAGTCATTACTGGTTATTGTTGTCCCATCCTGTTTTTCCTACCCTCTGCTGTGCTTGTGGTTTCATGCTGCCTGGATCTCTCCATATCACTGCTTACCTGCTATCTGGGAGCTCTCCATATTACCACTTTCCTACATCAGCCATCTACCCGGTATTTATTCCTGCATTTTCCTGTATATTCAGTATTGCACCATCAGATTGTTATTCCAGCAATAAACTTTGTGTGTTTTCACCTCATTCCTGGCTCCTGAGCTGCACTTTGTATTTGAACCGTGACACCTGTTCAGCATTGAAATTGACTATTACATTAGTTGTTTATTTGCGTTTGTGGGTGGCCAAATTGGCTTCAATGCCTGTACTTGCCTGTGCTTGATAAACCCCACAGCAGAGATCAGACGAGGCAGGATATTTTGTAGTCAGTTCACCATTAGTTTGGTGAGAAGTTTAAAGTCTTGGTTAAGGTGGGAGATTAGTCTGTAGGAGCTAACCAATGTAGGGTCTCTGTCAGGTTTTGTCAAGACAATAATTTGGGCTTCATTGAAGCAATATGGAGACTCACCAGAGGAGAGAATATGGTTATAGAGAGCTGTCAATATGGGGACAAGTTCCTCCCTCAGAGTCTTACAATATTCTGCTCCAAAGCCATTTAGAAATTTACCACTAGGTAGCTGTTTAATAGTATTGCTGATTTCTTGCTCTGGGATCAGCTCATCCAAAGCTAGTCGCTCCTCTGGTGAGATTTTGAGAAGAACTGTTTCCTGCATTTAGCGAATGCCTTCGTCCTTATTAAAAGGCTCTGCAGTGTCCAATTTTTGATAGTATTGTCTGAATGTGTCACATATGCCCTCAGAGTCAGAAAGTGCATCAATCTTAGTAGTTTCTATAAGTGAGACCCATGTTTTGAGTTTGGGGCCCTTGACCAATTTTGCCAGTAACCTTCAAATTTATTTCTTTTGAAAGTGATATTGCTTTTGGGTCTTTTCCATAAAAAAAGTATCAAATATTTGTTTGGCTTTAAGATATGCAGTTTTATTTGGATTGTGCTATGTTGTTTGTAACGTCTGTAAGCTGTGGTTAACACGGAACTATGTTCCAGAAGTTTGCCTATGAATTCCCTATTCTGTCGTTGTATGTAGGAAATTATATGTCCCCATAACACAGCTTTTGGGGTGTCCCAAAATAAACTGGTATTATCTACATGTTCCAGGTTGTCAGTTACGAAATTATTCCAGGAGTGTTTGAGGTGTTGTAGGAACCGTTCTGATTTGCAAATCTCCTGCTGTGAGTGAAATGTCTAGTTGTGTCAAGTTTTATAGTCAATTTATTGGGCCATGGTCTGAGATAATGTCCTTAATTAAGGCATTTTTTTGACTTTGGGAAACAGGTGCCGGGAGAGTAAGAAGGTACAATACGAGAGTGTGTGCTGTGTGGGTGGAAATAAAAAGAATAATCCCATTGTACAGGATTTAGGAGGTTCCAGGGTACAACTAAAGCAAAAATTGTGGTGAAAAAAGAAGTGCCATTGTGTTTGTTAATGTGGGGGGGTACTAACCTCTGATCTTTCTATGGACGGATTGCCGACAGTCTCCTCCAACAAGTATGTTTTGTCCACCCCAGCTAACAATCTTCTGTAACATAGCAAGAAAGAAGGAGTAGCATGGTTAGAAGCACACATCTCGTGGCAGCAATGAAAACATCTATTATAACATATCTATCCTCAGGATCTAGTGAATAGTGTAAAGGAATGATTTGTTAAGCAGACAAGCAGTCCCCTTTTTATTCTTAACTTATGGAGCAGAGATGCAGTCCCTTATCCAAGAATCTCACAGTGTCCCTTATTCTGAGTCATCCCAGTCTCTTGGAGAAACATAATGTGTGGGTGTACTCTTAATATGGATTAAAACTTTTTTACATTTGATTGGATGATTAAGACCTTCCACAATCCATGAGACAATGTTCAGCAAGGATAGGACATCATCATCATCATTATCATCATCATTTATATAGCTCCACTAATTCCGCAGCACTGTACAGAGAACCTTGCACTCACCAATATAACACAATGGAGGGCAGATTGTAATTCAAGCGAGGTGAGTGAGATGTGAGAAGGAGAAAGTGGAGTATTCTAAAAAGGGGAACAAGGCAGTCATTAGTAAAAAGCATTAAAGGACATCTAGAGTGTCTCACATATGGCCTTGTGCTGACGAATATAGCACAATAGAAGACAGACTGTAAACCCAGAGATGTCTGATATATCATAAATAGTTATTTAGAAGCTTTCAACTCAGAAGTTCTAAATCACAAAATGTAGCCTCTTCAGCTCTTATAGGGTAAGCAGGTGCATTCCCCTGTAATTGACTGTGTGAGAAAAGCTAGGAGTTGTTTCACATTCCTAATTGCCTGGATACGAATGATTAATGAGATTAATTGACAGATAAAAGTCAGCAATTTAAATATTGTATAGCAGGGATCGGGACTGATGTGCCTAAGTCTACATGTGGCTTGAGAACCCATTTGTGAAAAGAATGTTGAAAAGTCTCATTCACTTGCAAACATGTAGGTTGCTGCCCTCTCCTGTGCCAAACTGCGAGTTACTGTTATATCTGGCCCATTTCAAAGCAATATGTTTTGTAATAACCTTCACTGGACAAAGTACAAGACCTGTTATGTAATAGTGATATTTCTGAATCATTCTGTGATTAATTTAAACCTCCCAGGTCTCCACATGAAATTGGTGCAGAGGTGTGTTTATTTGGCCAAAGATGGTTTTGAATATTTCACACTGCAACAAACATTATCTGGATGTCTCTAGGTATGTGTGAGACAGAGATAATCTTTATAAATAAACTAATATGTCATATTTCTTCAGAATGCCTAGACCAACGCTGCCGCTTACGCTGGGAACATCTACAGGTGGATGAGGAGGCCTAGGAAGGTAAATGGGAGGATGCCCAGGAGGAGACGCAGTAGAAGGGTGTCCCTTTCCCCAGTCTCCGACCAAGCCCTTTCTCCACTTTCAAAAAAAAATGGAAGAGTTCGTGGAGGAGGGCCTTCTGTAGGAGAGCCAGTAGGAGGCAGGAAGCTGGTAGTCAATCTCAGGCCTGTGCAGATGTTATAATCTAGTCTAATATTAATTATTTTGTTTTGCAGCATAAAAGTGTAGTGCTCAGAAAGCCTATCTTTCCTAAATGTGACTTTCCCTAGGCCTAGGCAAAGTTTGCCATTTAACAGGTGTCTGGCAACATAGGTCTAATAAGTGTTTGCTGCCAAGTAATTCTCCACCAAATAAAATTCTGCATGTGCCTCCAAATAGTAGTAGTCCTCTAGCACCTACTGTGTTCACTGTGTTCAGCATAACATGTATATTTGCATAGAGTTTCACTTAATGTGTCACTTCTGAAGTCTGTTGAGCTTGCAAAATGTGTGAACAAAGTACATCCATAGACCCAAGATATGTTTTAAAAATGTCATAAGAGTGCGATTGTAACATTTTTTCCCAGCTAACGAAGAATGAACACCACTTAATCTCTCCCCAGCCGCCCAAGTTGCCATCCCAGATGCCCAAGTTCAAATACCTCCCATGTTTTGATTAACAATTGTAAAACATGTAAAAAATCTTAACATGTTAGAGAAATATTATAGTCATTATTACCTTTAATTTTAAATAATTATTATCAAAAAAAGTTTATAAAAAGTTGTTTGTTTAAAAAAAAATGTATGTGCATGTTTCATTTTTGTTAGGAAAATGTGTACTAAGGTACATTTGCACCATAATGAACATATTCATTTAGGGACATATTCAACATAACTGAATATATGAAATACATTTGTCTCTTTGGACTGTGCATTAACTACAACACATTTTCAATTAAAATGAAGTCTGTGACCAGGGATAAAAACTATAGCAAATTATCCACTATTAGAGCTATACAGTTTGTCTGGGTGATAATCATTTCCTCATACAGTATATAGCAGCACAGCTATTATTCCATTCTCCCATTATCATCACACAGTAAATGGCAGCACAGCCATTCTCCCACTATCATCACATATGCTTTTTTCATATCAGGCAATATCACACAGACATCATACATACAGCATCTTACAATGTTAATAGGCAGTGTTAGTATAAAATTATGACAATAACTATGATAATAAAACATGAACGTAAGGCAGGAAGGAATAGCACTGTGCGTTCCACTGACAATCGGCAATAAAAATACATATCATATTCAAACATAAGTCAGGCAGTTAATTAGCCAGAGGGGCAAATAATAATGCACTGCTATGTGTGCCAGTATTTATGTCATGTAAGTGACTGTATCCATCAAGGAATGTTTCTTTAGAACCGCTCCTTGTTGAATGAGGACGTGCGCATACCTGATTTACACACATTTTTCTTTAAAAAAAACACACATTACATTTGCTTTGCGTTCTTTGATGAAACAACCCCAGAATTCCTACGTTCAGAAATACTAGCTCTGATATTTTATCATGTAAGCAAACTAGGAGTGCAATATTTAAAACAATATATTACCTTATGGGGTTAAAACACATTTGCTAGTTTGCATTTATGTGGGAAAAAAAATACATTTCATGGTATTTTCCATCAAACTGAATAGTTGGCATTAAGCCACAAACGTCAAAATTGTTGCAGACCATTTTATTGGCAATGGAATTAGCTTTTGTATGTTAATCAATCCCTTAGAGTATAAACCAATACCCAGCATTCCGTGAAAGGAATAAGTTTAATGAAAATGTTGGCTTGGACTTTTTCCATCCTTATGTGGCCTCAGCCCAAACTAATAGACAGGATGTACTCCTATTCAATATTGAACTGATCATTCAATGTTACCTGGTCAGTGAGATCTACAAATGAACAGGGGAAAGCAGATGTATAGAGGAAACAATCACTTCCTTATGTATTTATGATGTAAAGCTGATTCACTGTACTTTTGGCTTTACCTCCCTCTTGTGTTAAAAGACTAATTGAATTTCATGCTGCAGTAACTTATGGAAAACAGATGTGTCTTTAGAGCAGGGATAGTCATAGAAACCACTTATTCCTTAACATGTGTTGCAGGCCTCCGGAATAGTATGTAGGAGTGGCAATGATTTTCACATAACTGAATCAAAGACAGCTTATGTGCTTATTTAGTGTCATTTATTACTGTAATTACTTTATTGGGAGGTCAGTAAACACAAAGCTTTAAAAATGTAAGGAGAAAGCATCCTTTGTGAATTATTTAAGAAAAACAAACACATTTTTAAACAATAACAGGCAGGATTGGATTAACATCACTGGAACCTCTAGGAATATTATGTATGGAACCCTAAGTACTGCCTACCACCATAGCCACACCACTTATACAGAACATGCATATAGCCACTGCTTTTCCCACCAGTCACTCCTTTCCTTCAATGAATTAGACTACATTGTATTATTTTCCCTGTATGTAGAGGATACATAGCATTACGGATAGAAAACCATTCCTATGAAATGGTTTGCAATAAAGTAAATATCAATATAGTGCATATGACGGCATTATGTAAAATTGAAAGGGCCCCAAAAGGCTCCAATTATCGAGCTCTGTAATCCTTTCTCCTGCTACAGCTTCGCTGATTCAAACAGGCAGTGGTAGAATTTACCATTCATACAAATAGGAAATGCAGGGAAGTAGTATTGCCACCCACTGAGCCTGTGTGAAACAGATCCACCTTTATCGGAGAAACAATTGCAGTGCTGGACTATTGCGTTAGGGCACTGCCAGCTGAGGTTGACGTCAGATAGTGAGTCACACCAAATGTAAATATAACTTTATATGTTATATTATTTTAATGGACCCAAAAATACATTTTAGTGAATTAGTCCTTAAAACACCAAAGACCACCAAAGACCAGATCTATGTCACAGAGTACCTCCCTTCCTCAATAATGATACTTTAATAGTTTAAACCATATGAGATGATTTTTTTTTTTCATTTTGCATTCTCACAGTTTAGTGTTAAATAAAATGGTTAAAAGATGCAAACGTCACTTCAAGGTCCAGCTTACTAGCAATTTCTTACCCCCAATGGTGTAAAAAAACAAACAAACAACACATCCCTCAATGATCTCAGGCCTGGTCCTGATCCAAAACCAAGATTGCCAGCTTTACCTTTTTTCACTTATCCCAGACTTTTTGATTTGTGTACAATACGCTAATTTGACCTGCGAATGCCCATATGCAATAGCATAGGCAAATTTCAGTATGCAGCGTTAGTATCTAAGGGGCACATTTATCATTTATCGTTGAAATAGAGAAATGGTTATCAATCCTTATCGGACGGATAAGTATTGATTCATTTCTCAAATTTATCAAAACCGGAGTACAGAAACAGCAGTCCCGATAATCTGCTGTTTCTGTGAAAAAAAAAATCATACTCACCCCCCTCTTCGGACGCGCTGTATTCCGATCTCCTCCTCCTCTTTTTTTTTTCATTTGTAGATGCAACTGCGCATGTGCAGTCTAGAGACCTCCAGGCTGTGCACAGACACGAGACTAGTGTTTCTGCATCTGTAGTCTGAAATGAGATCAGATGACAGGGAGGGCTCACAAGATCACTCCCTGCACATGCGCTGTCCAGCTCTTCTCTCCGTAGCAGAGCTGGACATAACGAGGAAGAAAAGAATCTGTAACAGTTCTGATGAAGTACGCCAGCTTCAGCTGTACATTTACATTACAAGTTTCGGAAAAAAATTTATTTTTTCGGAACTTGTTAAATGCCGGCCCCGAGCAGTCACCATACTGTTGTATGGTGACTGCTAGCAAAAACGAAGTGCAGAGAAAATTACTGGTTTTCGAGATTGAACAGTCCGATGGAGCTTTCATAAATATCAATTTGAGACTTCCATTACCTAATTACACGGTAAGTGCACGATAGTGCAATACCGTCAGTTGTTAAATATGCCCCTAACAGTTGTTCCTTTTTACTACTTGAGAGGTGAAATGGAGAAGGGAAGGAGCATGCATGTGAAATGTTAAAAAGAGGATAAAAGATACTATTTCTGAGAGGCACTCCTACTTTATCTGAGTGTATGTCTGTTTAAATCAAAGAATGAAAATACATAAACTGGATAAGTACAAACACTATATTGAGGAACTAAATTTCTCATTCAAATTTTCATCCTGCATAGTGAATATAAAAAACAGTAAGCACAAATTAAAAATTAACTTTTATCGTATTTTTATAAAATCATAAAAAAGTGAAATATTGAAAATTAAAATAAGTGAATAAATTATGGTCAATGGTATTGTCACTCCCTACAAAACAATAGAATGAGAAAAATAGATAAATGGTTACAAAAATGCAAATATTATATTCGCATATTATATGACTGTCAACCATTTGTAAATTATATTGTATAATAACTTTTTAGTACAGATGATGTTTTGTGCATATATAAAGAGCTGCATATGCAGGCCAAGTACAGTAAAGGCATATCTGTGTAATTATGAATAATGAATAAATAAATAAATGCCCCCCCCCAAAAAAAGCCCAGTCCAGTCAAGTACATCAACTAAACCAGCAAATACACTGCAATGGCTTCAGCAGAAGTTTTACAACAGGGAAGACAAAACAGATCAACTCACTTAGAGGCACTAACAATCAACTCCCCTTTGCCCCCCCCAAAAAAAAAATAATTGTAAACCTCTTTGTAAGTTGTATACTACACTATACAACTTAACTCCCCAGACACTGAGGTTTACCAAAACAGATGCAATATAAAACACTGTCTGAGTTACTCAGTTATCAACATTAGAGTGAAGACTCAATAAAAATATGTCTATTGAGGAAAAGTGAAAATGGAAAAATGGAACTTAAAGACTCTGCTGCCCCATAGCCAGGTGGCTTCATGGTGCACTATTATAAAAAAAAAACTCCTTGATTCACTTTCCCTAATTTTAGCTGGGCTCTTCAAATATATTCCTCAGGGTTCAAAATTTGACCTGGCCACAATCAGTATTAGTTGTCTTCCCCTCTCTCTGCTTAATGTAGATTTAAAATTATTTGGCAAAATTGTAGCAAACAGACTTGGATGGATCAATCTCTCTGGTTCACCCTGACCAGATGGTATTCATTATGGTCTGACGGTGGACAACATCAGGAGAACCATAGAATTAGTTATATGGGACATGTAGCTTGGCCATTCATACAGCAAACGCTGTCTTCCATGAGAATAAGCCATAACATTCCTTAAGAGGACTTGCAGCCCTATCCCTTCTGCCTCAGTAGTGATGTATGGGTATTCCTTCCCAAAATTTCAGAGACACAATTGAACAATGGTCTCTTGCCCCCCCCCCCCCTGATAATTGCCATTTAGATGGAGCCATTTGCTGCTAGGATAAGACCTAGCAAGGGTATTTATGGAATTCAAATTGGCCTCCGAAATGTATGTAGAATCCTTGCATCTTTATCTTAGTCTTATGAAAAAAACAAGCTTTCCCCAGGCTTAGAACGTAAAATGTTTTGCACTGGATTGTGAAATTCCTCTCTAATATCTACTATTGCATTTCGTTCCAACTTTCACAGAGAACCAATTCACATCCTGCATGCTGTTTTTTTTTTATCCATCTCTACAACTCAGACATCTCTAAGATGCCCTATAGGCATTCTACATGGAAGGATGCCTACGCAGTGCTGCCCTGTAGAATCATTTTGTATGTGTAGGTCATTTGCTAGAGGACTGATCTCATCTATTAACCACTTGCTAATAACTCCCAGTTTAGAACCCAAAGATCCCCACTAAATTTGAGCAGGGCATGGCGGAGTTCCTGGACCCCAAGGAATGGGCGATAATATGAACTAATATCTTAAAGTGTTCCCTATATGTTCTTATCAGAGAAAATGCTCTCAAGGTTTTTTAGAGATGGCACCTGGTACCTAAGAGATTGCACTTCTATGATGTCTATGTGGAGACAATGTGGACGGGAGTGCACTTATTTTGTGGTACTGTTCCAAAATAAAAACACTTTAGAGAGACATATGTTACTTTATTAGTATGATTACCAAAATCTCCCATCCAGAGACTCTCTCTCCTTCTTCTTCTTCCGTGTTTGCATGTACTCCCAAGCATATACAGAACCTCAATTGGCATATCTTGAACACCACAAAATGTCAGATTGATGCCTTCTGGAAGAACCCAAATTCTCCATCACTATACTCAATTAGCAACAAAATCATTCATAACTCCCCAGGTTCTCAAGGTATGAAAGATTTGGTCTACAGTCTGAAACTCCAAGTTAGCTTATAATATTGTCTCTTAGGTTATACTGTTGACAGGGTAATTACCATTTCTGCTTACCTATAGTCCCTTTTCCTTCCCCCCTTTACCACTTCCTACCATACCTTTATTATTCTCCCAGCTCTCCCTTTTAAAACAAGTATTTGTCTCAGCTTAGATTGATATATAAGTTTATATGCGTTCGATTGGTCTGCACCCTCCCTGCTGTATCCTCTATTATGCTTTCTGTGTCCAATATTTCCCATTTATGTACAAAGCGACTCATGCGGAGTTGGATGTATGTGTTTTTTGTGTAAAATACAAGGTGTATTATTGAATCATCTACTCATAAGGATGGCCACTGCCTTGATCTTGTTTTCTCTATGCTCACTTTCTAATTTTCTTAACACACCCTTCCCCCTCTCGGATCATCACCTTATCAGCTACACACTCACCTCCACTGCTCTAACCTCTCTACTGTCTAACTCTACCAAGCCTCCTCATACCCGCAGAAATCTTAATTCTATTAATCTTCAACAATTTTCCACCTCTCTCCAACACCTTCTCTCCCCTATCTCTAAATTCTCATCCTCTGAGATGGCAGTACCTCATTTTCACCAAACCTTAGCAACAGCCATTGATCAAGTGGCTCCAGCGACACTACATACTGCACGTCGACTTCGATGTTAACCGTGGCACACTAAAGCAACACGAAATCTTCAAAAACTGTCCCATAAAGCAGAACGTCACTGGCGTAAATCTCACACCTCTAATGACTTCTTCACATATACTTCTGTCTACCAATCCTATCGAAATGCTCTGGACACTGCAAAACAAACATACTTCCAATCTCTTATCCATGCTCATGCTTCTAACCCCAAACGCCTTTTCAATACATTTAAATCTCTTCTCAATCCTCCCACCCCGAACCCTCCATCTACTATCAGTGCTCAGGATCTTGCTTCCTACTTCAAGGACAAAATTGACAAGATCAGACTAGAAATGGTATCCTCTTCCTCGACAAGCAATAAGCTCAATTCCTCTCACTACCCTCTGGCACCCTCTCTTCATTTGACCCCACAAATGAAGAGGAAATTTCCTTATCCTCCTATTCTACCTCCTGTCCTCTTGATCCTATTCCCCTCGCAAATTGCTAGATCCCTGTCTCCTGTGCTCATTTCACCTCTAACTCAAATCTGTAATCTCTCACTCTCTACTGGCATCTTTCCATCACTATACAAGCACGCAGTGATTACTCCTATTCTAAAAAAACAAAATTTCTGACCCAAACTCTCTCTCAAATTACCGTCCCATTTCTCAGCTCCCTTGCCCCTCCAAGCTTCTAGACAGACTTGCCTACACTCACCTCACACGCTTTCTTTCCGCAAACAACCTGTTGGATCCTCTTCAGTCTGGCTTTCGTTCTCAACACTCCACAGAGACTGCGTTGACTAAGGTTGTAAATGATCTGATCACTGCTAAAACTAAACGCCATTACTCTCTCCTAATTCTCCTGCATCTCTCGGCTGCATTTGACACAGTTGACTACTCTCTTCTCATACAAACGCTGCAATCCCTAGGTCTTCAAGACACTGTTCTATCCTGGTTCTCATCCTACCTTTCTAATCGCTCTTTCACTGTTAATTTCTCTGGAGCAACCTCTGCTCCACTTCCTCTATCAGTTGGAGTACCGCAAGGCTCAGTGCTAGGTCCTCTGCTGTTCTCTATCTATACAGCTTCTCTTGGAAATCTAATAAGTTTCTTTGGCTTTCAGTATCATCTCTATGCGGATGATACCCAAATCTATCTATCCTCTCCTGATATCTCGACATCTGTGTTGTCCCGTGTAACTGACTGTCTTTCTGCCATTTCATCTTGGATGTCCTCTCGCCAACTTAAACTTAAACTTTCTAAAACAGAGTTAATAATATTCCCACCCACCAACAAGAGCATACCTGACATTTCTATCTCTGTTGATAACATGACCATAAATCCCACCCCACAAGCTCGCTGCCTAGGTGTAATCCTTGACTCGCACCTATCCTATGTTCCCCACATTGACTCTATATCTAAATCATGCTACATAAATCTAAAGATCATTTCCAGAATTCGCACAGACACTGCAAAAACCTTAATTCATGCACTTATCATCTCCCGCATTGACTATTGCAACTCCCTCCTTACTGGTCTTCCCAAAAACAGACTCAAACCCCTACAATCTATTTTGCATGCTGCGACAAGACTGATTTTCCTTGCAAATCGTTATTCCTCTGTTGAATCACTCTGTATGTCTCTACACTGGCTGCCTGTTTTCTACCGAATCCAATATAAAATACTTTTACTAACCTACAAGGCCATCAACAAAGCTGCACCAACATACATCTCCTCTCTTGTCTCAAAATATCTCCCAACTTGGCAACTCCATTCTACACAAGATCTGCGTCTCTCATGCACCCTCATTACATTCTCCCATTCCCGGTTACAGGACTTTTTTCGGGCTGCACCCACTCTATGGAATGCTCTCCCTCGCACAATAAGACTCTCCTCTGGTCTACAAACTTTCAAGCGTTCTCTGAAAACCTACCTCTTCAAACAAGCTTATAATATTCCTCAACCACCCTCTTAACCTCACGACCTTAGCCTATTACCGCCTGTTACACAATTTCACACAAGACAACTACCCCTGACCAACATTGTTGTGTGACAGCATCATTTAGCCTATAAGTCATTTTTACCTTTGCAGCTTGGCTGGGCCAAAATGCAAAATGTAGACTTAACCTCATGTGTCAACTCCCATTGTCCAATAGATTGTAAGCTTGCGAGCAGGGCCTTCTCACCTCTTTGTCTGTTTTACCTAGTTTGTTGATTAGTTTATTGTCTGTCCCCAATTGTAAAGCGCTACGGAATATGTTGGCGCTATATAAATAAATGATGATGATGATGATGATATGTACACCAATAATGCGTACACATAATCACCAATGCAGATTTTGTTACATTATACACTTATGGATCCTTATGCTTGGAGAGGCAGGACGTGGGAGGAAAAGGGTGGCAAAGTGTAGCCTAAATATGATAAGGGTATGTTCACTTGATTGCAGCTTAAATGCACACGGTTAAGAGGTATAACCCTTTGTGGTTGCTGGAGGGCTGGATGCAATTATAATGATGATCAGAAGCACTAGCTAGCCACTTCTGGTTGGTTGATTATACATTCTCTACTCTAGCTGATAATTCTTAATTAGTGTGACTGCATTACTTAATTGATATTTCCATTTAGATTGCAGCAAGATTATATTAGCAGTTGTGGGTATGACTTTTGCTTGGTATTGTAAGAAGGAAGAAAGAGAAGTGTATCATGTGTAGTCATAGGTCTACTGTGCCTTACTCTAAACACAGGCCTGATCAGCTCTAAATATCACTATCCTATTTTTATAGCAAGCAATTAGGGAGACAGAATTTTTTTAACATGATCTTACTTTTGTTTATCTAATTTTCTACCATTAGTGCATAGTTAGCACAATATCGTATATGTTGTTTCAGCTATTTTTTAAACTAATTTTGAAATATGATGATGGAAGTTAATACAATTATGATATTTCACAATGTAGCTGATGTACATGGGTTATATGTAACTTAATAAACCATGATACATCTATATTATTAAAATATGCCTGTCTACATGGTCACCTGAGCGCATTATTATATGCAGTTATTACCATCTTAAAATATGCTGACTTATATATACCATATAAATGCAATTTGTTTAATAAACATGTTTTTTTTTTATTTAATTGTTTTTTATTAAAAAAACATGCATTGTATTTTCCTATATATTAAAACAGTAATAATAATTTATCAGAGAAATATACACACAAAAGTATTTGGATGCAGTCACTCTGGCAAATTAAATGGTTGTTGACTAAAAGATGAATGTTTCTGCTAGAGTGTGTCTAGACCGGCGGTTCCCAAAGTGTGCACCGCGGCTCCCAGGGGTGCCGCAGCGCTGTCACTGGGTTGCCGCGGGCCAGCCCCAAAAAAAAGAAAGTAAACAGAAACTTACCAATCCGCGCGGCGCCGGGACCCAGCAGCCTCCTCTCTCTTCCGCAGCTGTCACTGACGTCATTCAGTGACAGCTGCAGGAGAGAGGAGGCTGCTGGGTCCCGGCGCTGCGCGGATTGGTAAGTTTCTGTTTTCTTTCTTTTTTATATGGCTGGCGCCTGCAGCGGGGCAGAGTGAGAGGGATCGTGGCAGAGGAGGGGGACAGAGAGCAGAGGAGGAGGACAGATGGCATAGGAGGGAGACAGATGGCAGAGGAGGGGGACAGATGGCAGAGGAGGGGGACAGATGGCAGAGGAGGGGGACAGATGTCATAGGAGGGGGACAGATGGCAGAGGAGGGGGACAGATGGCAGAGGAGGAGGACAGATGGCAGAGGAGGAGGACAGATGGCAGCGGAGGGGGACAGAGGGCAGAGGAGGGGGACAGATGGCAGAGGAGGGGGACAGAGAGCAGAGGAGGAGGACAGATGGCAGAGGAGGGGGACAGAGAGCAGAGGAGGAGGACAGATGGCAGAGGAGGGAGACAGATGGCAGAGGAGGAGGACAGATGGGAGAGGAGGGGGACAGAAAGCAGAGGAGAAGGACAGAGGGCAGAGGAGGAGGACAGATGGCAGAGGAGGGGGATAGATGGCAGAGGAGGGGGATAGATGGCAGAGGAGGGGGACAGAGAGCAGAGGAGGAGGACAGATGGCAGAGGAGGGGGATAGATGGCAGAGGAGGGGGACAGAGAGCAGAGGAGGAGGACAGATGGCAGAGGAGGGGGACAAAGAGCAGAGGAGGAGGACAGATGGCAGAGGAGGGGGACAGAGAGCAGAGGAGGAGGACAGATGGCAGAGGAGGAGGGCAGATGGGAGAGGAGGGGGACAGAGAGCAGAGGAGAAGGACAGAGGGCAGAGGAGGAGGACAGATGGCAGAGGAGGGGGATAGATGGCAGAGGAAGGGGACAGAGAGCATAGGAGGAGGACAGAGGGCAGAGGAGGGGAACAGATGGCAGAGGAGGAGGACAGATGGCAGAGGAGGGGGACAGAGAGCAGAGGAGGGGGACAGATGGCAGAGGAGGAGGACAGATGGAAGAGGAGGGGGACAGATGGCAGAGGAGGAGGACAGAGAGCAGAGGAGGGGGACAGAGGGCAGAGGAGGGGGGACAGAGGAGTGGGACAGAGGGCAGAGGAGGAGGACAGAGGGCAGAGGAGGGGGACAGATGGCAGAGGAGGAGAACAGATGGCAGAGGAGGGGGACAGAGGGCAGAGGAAGGGAACAGATGGCAGAGGAGGAGGACAGATGGAAGAGGAGGGGGACAGAGGAGGGGAACAGCGGGCAGAGGAGGGGGACAGAGGGCAGAGGAGGGGGACAGATGGCAGAGGAGGGGGACAGAGGGCAGAGGAGGGGGACAGAGGGCAGAGGAGGACAGCATGACAGAGGAGGGGGACAGCGTGACAGAGGAGGGGGCAGCGTGAGAGACGACAGAGGAGTGGGACAGCGTGAAAGAGGGCAGAGGAGGGGGACAGCTTGAGAGTGGGCAGAGGAGGGGACAGCGTGATGGAGAGCAGAAGAGGGGGCCAGCGTGATAGAGGGCAGAGGAGGGGGACAGAGGGCAGAGGAGGGGGACAGAGAGCAGAGGAGGAGGACAGATAGCAGAGGAGGAGGACAGAGAGCAGAGGAGGACAGATGGCAGAGGAGGGGGACAGAGGGCAGAGGAGGAGGACAGAGGGCAGAGGAGGAGGACAGAGGGCAGAGGAGGGGGACAGATGGCAGAGAAGGAGGACAGATGGCAGAAGAGGGGGACAGAGAGCAGAGGAGGAGGAAAGAGGGCAGAGGAGGGGGACAGATGGCAGAGGAGGAGGACAGATGGAAGAGGAGGGGGACAGATGGCAGAGGAGGAGGACAGAGAGGAGGGGGATAGAGGGCAGAGGAGGGGGACAGAGGGCAGAGGAGGGGGACAGAGAGCAGAGGAGGGGGACAGAGAGCAGAGGATGAAGGCAGAGGAGGAGGACAGAGGGCAGAGGAGGGGGACAGAAAGCAGAGGAGGGGGACAGATGGAAGAGGAGGAGGACAGAGGGCAGAGGAGGGGGACAGAGGGCAGAGGAGGGGGACAGAGGGCAGAGGAGGGGGACAGAGGGCAGAGGAGGGGGACAGAGAGCAGAGGAGGGGGACAGAGAGCAGAGGAGGAGGGCAGAGGAGGACGACAGAGGGCAGAGGAGGGGGACAGAAAGCAGAGGAGGAGGACAGCGTGACAGAGGAGGGGGACAGCGTGTCAGGAGGGGGACAGCGTGAGAGAGAGCAGATGAGGAGGACAGCGTGAGAGAGGGCAGAGGAGGGGGACAGCGTGAGAGAAGGCAGAGGAGCGGACAGCGTGACAGAGAGCAGAGGAGGGGGCCAGCGTGACAGAGGGCAGAGGGGGCAACGTGAGAGAGGGCAGTGTGCCTGGTTGCAAAAGGGGCAGTGTGCCTGGTTACAGAGGGGGCAGTGTGCCTGGATGCAGAGGGGGCAGTGTGCCTGGATGCAGAGGGGGCAGTGTGCCTGGTTGCAGAGGGGCATTTTTGCATACAACTAAATAAGTATTTCTGTCGTGACCTAAATACTTATTACAACTTTTTGACCCAACTACTTCTAAAACAGGACTGCTCAGTAATTATTTTGGAGGGGTGCCTTGAAAATTTGGAGACTCTAAGGGTGCCGCGAACTGCAAAAGTTTGGGAACCACTGGTCTAGACAGAATACTTTTTTAGTGTATCTTCATATGTGCTCCTAATATGTCTGACTATTCGATTCATTGAAATTCTAAAAACAAATAACATACTGGCTGCAATGTGAGGGAAAAACCACCTATGGCATTTTTAAAAAGAGAAAAAAATAAGTTCATCTTGATATAACCTAAAAAAATTATTTTCAATTTACAATATACAATATTTCAAAGTCAAGTAAAAAATGAAACTTTTTTTTGCAAAGCACCATTTACTTTAATTAAAATTATTTTTATATATTTTCTGCAAAACAAATCCTGCAATTTTTATCATCCACAATGAAAACAAATGACCATCTGCTTATTTTGAAACCAAATTATAGATAAATGAATGGTTTGTGAGTTTCTTTTCTACTGCAGAGGAAATGATCTGAGAAAATGCTATTTTCTACTTGTGTATGTATTTCTGTACTTTACATGTTTTAAAATAAACAAACTATCCAAAATATTATCACATATTTTTAATTCCTAAAAATTGAATGGAATATTTGTAGAACTACAAATAACATTAAACACCAATGCCATCAATGTAAATATTTTTTAGTACTAGTGGCAGTATTTATAAAATCTTCAGATTCATCTTGTCAAAATATTTCTTCAACAAATGATAAAACTTTTTTGTTTTCACTCCCAACAACATAATTGTAGTATGTCTGTGAGAGGCCCTGATTGATGTAGTGAATGTTACAGCCTAAGTAAAGTTATTCTAATAGTACTTTATCACCTATTTTCTTCCAGGGGTCATCGCTATTATCAGAATGACACAATATATGTAATTGCACACTATGCTTCTCCTGCATGATACAAAGACGGAGTTCAAGTAACTTAGAAAAGTGGACAATATGAGACATTGAAGGTTTGTCCAAAGAAATCCTGAATTTTTGATTTGTGGCAATCACCTGGGTTTATTTGTCTGTGGATCATTTTGCTCTTACCTTATTGGCTGAAGACTGGGCTTGTGACTAAAAGTCCATGCTGCCCTGATACCAAGGTCCATGCCACTGCTAAACCAAAGGAACACCCACTAGTCACTCCTCAAACACCAAGGGGCACTGCTAATCGACATGACTTCTAAGCCACAGAGGGACCCACCGGTCCATGCCAATACCCAACTACTGTACACTGGAATTTTCCAAGGTCTACCTAAAGTTTACATGACATTTCTTTACCTTTTTTCTATTTCACTTTAAGGCTGAAGTTTCCTTTCAAAAATCAATAAGTGGCTTATGTATTTTTCTAAGAAGGAGAGGTACTGTCAGGTCCTGTGTTCTGTCATAGTTTCATAAGGCAGTAGCAGTATCAGCTGGATGAACACTCTTGCATGTTGCACTTCCACAGCAGGTGGTCTAGTATTGGAAGGAAGTTTGTAGGTTCTCTGTACCTCATTGAGTTGACTATTTATATAGTGCCATAGAGACACACATGACTTAAGAAATCATTTGCCTTGTGCATCATTGTCAAAGAGTTCCAGTCTTGTCTAAAAGTACCTATGTCCGCACTTGCTGCCCAACCCTGCATGTATGGTTTTTGAAAACACATCATCAATTTCTGTATCAGGGCATATGTCTGATCCAAAATTGCTGCTAGGGTCAATAACAGAGAGTGGTGCATTTCAGATTTATAGCCAACTTTCAAAAGTGGTGGTAACTTTGCTGCAAAAGGATCCAAAAATCTGGGGCTTTGTAAAAAATAAAAAAATCATAATCCAGTCCTTAACTGTCCCAAAACCCTGTTTAACTCCATATTTGGCTTCAGTAGTGAAATCTGGAATAAGTACCCTGCAAAAAAATCCTGCATTGAGTTTCAAAAGAAAAAAAGATTGAAAGAAACAGTTCTCACAGGGTAAAGCACACTTCAAATGCACGCACCAGGCTCTCAGGTCCAGTTACTTACCCTGTTGCTGACTTTCTAAGCTGTCCCTGTGGTCTGCAGGCTCTGGTGTTCTCTCTGCAGGATGTTGCCCAGTCTGTCTCCACTTTAGAGATCCCTCCAAAAACATGGGCACTGCCATCTTGGATCTAGCCACCTAATCCATCTCAGTCAGTTAGAGCGCTGCTTCAGCTCAGCTGACTGCAGTCTCTAATCTAGTAACAGCAATTAGTATAATAGGACTTCCCGGAGTCCTTACCTGTTGCCAGTGGAACATTGATGGGTGATGGAATTCTCCAGATGCCAACCTAGTTCCTAGCAATCTGCAGTCTTCTCATTTATTCCTGCTCAGAAAGGGCAGCCTGCATTCCAGTTCCAGCATTCTGGTTCCAATATACCCGCCCCGTTCCATTCCGGTTCCAGCACTCTGGTTCCAGTCCAGTTTCAGTCCGGTCCAGCACTCTTGTTTCAGTCCAGTCCAACACTCGGGTTACAGCCTGGTCTCCTCTGCTTAATCTGATCCCTGTATTGCTATTCCTTACTTTTTGCCAGTCTCCAGTGTCATTCATATTCAGTAGCCTCTTGAACTCAGCAACCACCACCTGAACCTGTTCTTTTCCTCTCATGGGAAGGAACATTATCAGACCACCCAGATTTTTTCACATAGCCACGAGTACAGCTCCAGAGACACAACCCAGTCTGGGCACAGACAAATCCCCAGTCATAACACTCAACATATACCCTTGTTTGCATGGCAGGCGCTACCACTTGGAGGCCTAGTTGGCTGACAATGGGTTAGTAGGGGGCTTGTTTAATTGTGTAGAAACATTTTGTCCAGCCTTCCCATCCCCTCCCCTCCCCTCAACTTCCCTCCCTTCCTCTCTCTTATCTTGTAGAGCAAATTGGCAGAGTAGGTGGATGTCAGCTTCTGTTTATATGATTATATATATCATGCTGCAGTCCGGAGGTATGTCCCACTTCATGCTACTGGCAAAGCAATGCATCATGAAGAGGAAGCTTTGAACACCTAGCCCTGAGATGAGTGGAGTATTTGAGCTAAACAGATGGGTGATGGAGTTGAATGCTCAAACACCATTCCATGTCAAGGCCATGTCCCCTCTGATGGCTTGGAGAGGGTGTGTAGGACCAAAGCACCAGCTATGTCTTCCTGAAACTATTTCATTCCTTTTTTCCTGATAAAGCCTTCTTGAATTCAGGAGCTGCATGTAGGAAATTTAATTGACACTGATTTTACCAACTCAACTGGTAATTGTTGCTAGGGACCTTCATTATACATTCTTGCATTTGATAATGCACAATGTACTTTCTCAAGTGTTAAGTCATCTGCTATAGAGCATTGTCTGACAAATGTCATTTTATGGTCTCTTATTATTCTGGTACTTTAACATTGATGTATTAACTACAAAATATCCAACTGTGCTGCACTTTTTTTTGTGCCCATGCATCTATGTGTGTGCATGCCATATACATAAGACTACACTCACATTCTGATTTTTGGAACTGCCCCTATAAGATGGGTATACACCTACTTGTGCATGGTTGCTGGTGCTTATAACATGCATGTGCATGGCCAAAAGTCACTTCAAAATCTTACTACGCGGTAACCACCAGGGAACAACCCCTTAAATTAATTATTTCCAGCCCTTGAATGTCATTTAAATATTTTTCAATGGAGCACATATTATTTTACCTGTCTCCATCTAACAACCTATTTATATATTGCCCTATGTAAAATTGAAGGATACTAATACTTCTTCAAAAGTCTACTGACAAAAAATTCATCAACATTGGCTTTATATTGTTTTATTTCGTGGAAGTATTGCTTCCAAAACGTAAGTTTACATCCTGAAACATCTAGAGAATCAGACGAAGGATTATTATCTTCTGAGAAATTTGGTTTAAGGATAAATTGGTCCTCGACCCGCACTATGGAACTGCGTATTTTTTATAAAATGGATGAGGTCTCGGACTTTGCACTGATCATAGCTGCATAAAGAGTAACTAAAGCCACTATTTAACATGAATATATGGACTGTGTTTCGCTAAGCTGAATAATATACATAAAATAACTTGAGTGTTTATACTTAAGTAAATATGTCCACAATTTTTCCTTTCACTGCTTAGAAGCAGGATGTCATCATAGGAGGGAGGTTCTCCTATACCTAAATAAGCAGTTACTGATAGGGGTAGATGCAGGATTTCTAAGGGGGGGAGTTCCAAATGCTTGCATGGGGAAACTTATTTGACAAGTATCAAGGCCACAATACCTGTTCTATTATCATCATCTTAGGATGGTGGTAACGGACACCGGCGTCGTTACCTTCCTCATGTAAGCGGTGATTGCGGTATCCTGATGACACCCTTGGATAACATCCACCATCTGGCCTCTTGCTCTGCGCATGTGCAAGCCAACTCCCATCTCTTATGACGTTCAACCTGTTCCCATTGGTCCTGGCATTTTGGAACACTATTTAAACATCCCACTTCCTCCTGTCTGATGCCTGTTCTTCGAGTTCATGCACTCTCTGTAAGGACCTGGCTCCCTTCAGTCTGACTCTCCTACTGGTACTCCTGTGTGGACATTACCTCTCACGATTCCTCCTACTGCCGCTCTGAGTTACCATCATCGGATCAGCAACAGTTCTACACCTCCATTACCTTTATTGAACTGCCGCTGCACCAGTGACTCAAATGCTGTTGCTCTGAGTTACCATCATCGGATCAGCTATAGTTCTACACCTCTATTGCCTCTATTAAACTGCCGCTGTACCAGTGACTGACCTGCTGTTGCTCTGAGTTACCATCATTGGATCAGCTATAGTTCTACACCTCTGTTACCTCTATTGAACTGCTGCTATACCAGTGACTCACCTGCTGTTGCTGAGTTACCATCTTCGGATCAGCTGTAGTTCTACACCTCTATTGTCTCTATTGAACTGCCGCTGTACCACTGACTCACCTGCTGTTGCTCTGAGTTACCATCATCGGATCAGCTATAGTTCTATACCCCTTTTGTCTCTATTGAACTGCTGCTGTAACAGTGACTCACCTGCTGTTGCTCTGAGTTACCATCTTAGGATCATCTATAGTTCTACTCCTCTATTGCCTCTATTGAACTGCCGCTGTACCAGTGACTCTCCTGCTGTTGCTCTGAGTTACGCTCACCGGTTCAGCTTCAGTTCTACATCTCGATTGCCTCTGTTGTACTGCTGTGGTCCTGGGGACCCTCCTGCTGCCGCTCTGTGTTACTATCATTGGGCCAGCAATAGTTCTACTTCTCTGAGCTGCTGTCATTCTTCCTCCGTGTCTGGCTCCACCTGCCACTCCACCCAGCACTCATCCAGGGGACCGGGACCTGTGGGATAGGGGCAGCTAAGTCCATACCCCCTTGCAGGGGTCCCTGGCGAACACCACCTACCTGTTAGACTCCGCGCCCCTGAATGAGCAATATCACCTGGCAGTTACAAGGGATCCACTAAATTTCTACAGGTTTTCGTGACACCCACACTAGTATAGCCCATGCATATGAAGGGGGTCCCACCACAGCCTGTTAGGACAGCTGGAAAGCCTCTACAGTCAGGGCCATCTTAACAACATTATGGGCCCCCGGGCAAAGCAGTGCACCGGGGACCCTAAATATAGATATATAGATGTATACAGATACAGATATAGATATATAGAGAGATAGAGATAGATAGATGTACTTGCTCAGTGACGCTTGTAGGTTTTTTTTGCAGGTTTTTTTCTTTTGCAGGATTATTTATTCTCATTAAGAGCCATGCCTATGGGGCCCCCTTGCCCGTGGGGCCCCATGGCAGCTGCCCATCGTGCCCAATGGAAAAGATGGCCCTGTCTACCGTGACAGATTGATTGAGTCATACACATGGGCAAGACCAGTGTTGTCACAGCAACCTTGTTCTAAATATGTGAGGGAAGTTGTAGATGTCTGTAATGGAGTGAGAACTTGGGACTTGAGAATGCGATAACTAGTATGTAATGTTCATGCTGAATTAAGTATTTTATCTTCATGGTTCATAACTGAAAATTAAATTTTTGTGATTTAGCGTTCATTTAATTATAATTCCATTATAAGAAAAATTTTATTATTAGATGGTCTTTATGGTATTAAGCGACTTCTGGAGTTTGTTAATTATTACTTAATTATTACTCTTTATCAAAATCTCTCTTAATTTGTTATTGTTATTACACCCTTGACCTTGTGAAAGTGGAGACTCTGTAATAATAGTGCACTAAGTCGTTATACGCCCATGGTCGATGAGAGTCTTTGATTTGGAATGTACATCTGAATAACCTGTTCTGAATCTTGAATTGCCCTATCAGTCTGGCCATCTGATTGCAGGTGGTATGAGGAAGAGAAATTAAGTTTGACGACATGATAAAGTTAACTGTCCTTAAAACGTATACCCAAATTGTGATCTGAGGCAATATCTGAATTAATACCTGGAGGAATAAAATATCACAAGCCCATATACCTCGTATGAAAAACACTATTGACAAATGTTTGTTTGTTTTTAAAGTGATTTTATTTAGCTTTTTTTTATACAACAATTATAAAGGGGATAGGGAAAGAGAAAGCTTTAGAAAAGAAGAGAAAGCTTGATGGAAAGGGAGGCAAAAAGCACATTATAACAAACTGTATTATTACAGCGAATAAAGGGCCCATAGGAACATCATGCAGTGCAAGGCTCTGAAAGATGACAAATGGTTTTTAGTGTAACCAATAAAAAAGATTTCTATGTTATTAATTTACAAAACAAAAATGTTAAAAATGTACCCATCCAATTGTTTCATATAATTAGAAAGCGTACAGTAGTGTGCAACATTTATTCAAATAGTCTAAATTTGTTATGTCAGCAGTGATTCAATGAGATTCACATTGGACAACTTTATTCAAAGAAAATAAGGAAGAGCAGTCTTCCTGGATCAATGTTCATGATAATTTCAATAAAACTAATATCCTATATACCAAAGCGCCATCATTGGATTTGAGGGTGAGAGCAATTAATGCAAAATAGGATGTTATAGGAACCAGATACACTGCTCATCCCACACATACATATTCCTTGCTGTGTATGTCAGCATGTGCGTCTCCATAGGTGTCCACCAGCCATTAATTGGTCAAAATTTTCAGAGTTGGAAGAGCAGTAGCTCCAAAAAGCATGGTGTAGCCTGAATTGTGATGTTTAAATAACACATCTTTAAATCTGTTTAAGCTTCATTCTTTTAACTCGCAATACAAAACATAAAATATTAAACAATGATATCTAGAGAATATATATCTAGAGAACAGAATGTTTTCTACATTTGAAATGTATTTACTTTACTTTAACAATAGAAGACAAAAAAACCCTTTAATTTACACAGTGGCACTTGACCTGATTATATAATCTGATCATTATTTTTAAGAGAGTAACACTGTACAAATAAAGGGAAAGTACATGACGATAGTATGACGTTTAAGTTATTCTTGCTGTTAGTGATCTAACATTACATACAGATGGTGCAAATTACTTTTAGAGAAGTTGCACAACTTGGCATAAGGCTCCCAGCTTTGTTGCATTTAACTGTCTTACCTAGAATTTCATTATGAAAGTTTTGTGGTGGTGTTGTAGTATTTTATTATACTTTATACAGTAAAAGTGCTGTATTTTTGTCTTGTACAGTATGGTTTGAATCATCTTCTACACTAGCAAACTACTCTATATACTTGTAGCCAGATAGTGCTATTTCAATAGGCTTCAATGCACATATTTATGAATAGGCATTTTGGCATTTAGTTCACCTCTTGTTTGAACAGCTCTTACCAGCACAGCTAGGCACCCTTATTGTAATGAGAGTATGGTATTACACATTTTCATGAAATAAGTTAAGCAGTGGATGCTTTGGACACTATCTATTGTGTAACCAGATATTTCAGGGCTTTACTTAAATTTTCTGTACTGTAGTACCAATGTAAATTAGTTTGAGAAATTGTACTATATTAGTATAACCTATATTTAGTGTGTTACTCTTATAATGTTTATTTCTATACAATATTAAAAACACAGCTGTTGCCTTTATTGAAGTTGAACACATTATTGTTTACATTTTATTTAAATCTCTTTGCTTGCTGTGTTGCAGTGGGCACCATATGTCTTGTCAACAATTTCCAAGATGCTTCTTAGGATGGACTCACTACAGTGACTTTTGGGTCTCAATGACCATGGAGGTGAGCTTCTACTCCAGGGAACTTCTTCAGTCATTAGATCTGTAGAATGTCGTAATGATTAAAATAGTAGATGTACAGTACATTTCATTTAGGTTTATATGAGCTCTATAAGAGCTTAACTGGTACAGGTTAGTCTTGCAATTTATACATAATTTACTTTAAACATGATTGATTATTATTATTATTAATTTTTATTTATAGGGCGCCACAAAGTATCCGTAGCGCCGTACAAGGACAAACAATGGCACAGTACAAGGTGAAACAGCAAGGTACAAGTAACAGTAATCACTATAACTCTGGGGGCTCAGGCACAGCATAAAAGAGAGGGAGGGAGGGGAAAAGTGAGTATAGGCAGGTAACTATGGCCCAAGAGGGTGGGCACGGATGACAGGTTGAGAGTCACTGAGGGGAGCGGAGAGAAGCGAGAGGACACAGAGGGCAGAGGGACTGAGAGGAGGTGAGCTGAGTAGCTGGAGAGCGCAGTTAAAAGTGATGGAAACAGGTGGTAGGAGAGCCCTGCTCAAAGGAGCGAACAATCTAAAGGGAGGGGAGGACAGACAGACACATGGATGAGACGGAGAGACTGGAGAAACGGAGACGGAGTCGAGGAAGGGGGAGAAGGGAAGAAGGGATGAGAAAGAGAGGTAGCCGATGCCACTGTATCTCATTGGCTGGCAATTTTATGCCCCCAAAGAGGATTTGACTGCAGAGCTGGAATAGGGTGCTATGGGCCTTTGGCACTTAAGACAGGGGCACCCCATAGTCTAATATGGCTATCATTTTAGACAAATACATGGGCAATAGTGAGTGCACTACTGTTAGGTGTACATAGCTTTCTCTTCAGAGCAGTGTGAAGTGGGACTTACCTCGCAAATGTTGCAGTTGGACCAAATCTTGAGTGGGACAGTTTTCCAAATTTCGGGACAGCCCCACCAGAATCAGGACAGTTGGTAGACTGTTCTGCTCTCTTCTACCTATTTTTGCAGCTTTCACTACTATGAAATTAATTGACCCACCATCACCCCATAAATAAACTAATAGCAACCACCATTATATTAGCCCCCATCCACACTCCACCATTACATAAATAGCCCAGCTCCCGCACACATTACATTCAAACACCCCCTCCCCTTTGCAATAAATTTAATTTAATAAATATACCTATTTCCCACAACCATCCCCAACATTAAATAAATCATATTTACATTTAATAAATAGCCCTCATTATCTCCAAACTCAGCCCACATTAAATTAATAGCCCAAAACTACTCCAACATTAAACTATAGGTTCCATCACCCCAACTTAAATGAATAGGTCCCTCTATTAAATTAAAGAGCCCCATCATCCCACAAGTATCCGTTGAATAAAAAAAACACCCGTCAAATAATTAGCCTCACCCAAACTCCACAATTAAATTAATAGCCTACGACCCACCCACATTTAGTTAAGACTCCACTCTTACCTCACACTTACCTTGTTCCTTCCATTCTGTGTTGGAGTTGCATACACTTCTCTCTTCGCCTGTCATGAACCCTTACACATGAGACACCATGCCTGTCATGGGGTACCTGTCCCATTTGACACGTTGTCAGGGATAGAGAAAGTGGCCACACATAAGTGAAGGAGGGAGAAATGGATCATATGATCTGCGGCTGCATGAAGGTGGCTAAAACTGCTCACCAGGTATCATATTGTGCCCTGCGGGTACCCATGTCTGGTCCAGAAGGCATCTGTAGCCCCACTTAATCTGGCTCGGTTCGACTGCACCATGAGTTTACAACATGCTGTTGATTTCATGTTTTCACGTGTTTCAATGAGTACTGTATAAAGGAAAAAGCTGATTCAATGGCTAACATTTTAATACATTATAACTCTTACCATGTAAATACCAAGGGAAATTACTAAACTGCTTACAGAAATGGTTATGAAAATGTGTGAAACTGGAATGACTATATTGTCAGAAAATAATATGTAGGGGCATAGGGCAGCATTTAAATATAGCTGCACTTTAAAATCAGCTCTGTGCCTTACCTCCCACATAATCATCTTCTTACAAATATAAAACCATTAAAAATTTGTAGACATAGTGCAAAATTCCACAGAAGTACCAAGGAGTGTCAATACAAAACAACGATGGGGTTGTTCCTAAGAACTACCGGAATACCATCTTAGCTCAATTGCTGGATCTAGGAAGTTCAACTGTCATTGGTGTTGCCATCCCTGTTCTTTGATAATCTCTCCTGCCAACTCAGTGGCAGCAGCAATGCCAAAACTTCTGCAACCATGGGGAACAAGTGTCTTAGCTTTGTCTCTAGCAGTGAGCATGATGTCAAACAAATATACTGGACACACAGCTACTCTGAGATGGTGAATAACCACAACAGTGCCCAAGGAGCACAAAAGTAAAATCCTTTTCCAGAATCTGCAGATGAAGGAGTTTCCATTTATATAAATGGAGATGGAACATTCTGATTACCAGCAGCCGACAATGACTAGCTCATCTGTCATGTCTCCACCTTCCACTGTCTCTCCTTATTCTAACTGTACCACACCAATGCTAGCTGTACAGAAATATGAATAGCTCCATGGCAACACACACATTTTCCCTATCAATGTAAATTCATTCTAGCAGAGCCAGAGAAGAAGTAAAGCTAGGTATACACTACACTGTTTTCAGCCAATTATCGGGCCAATTAGATGATTAATGACTGATTGGCCCAATATCACAATGGTGTGTACCCTGGAATGATGAACGATCATCGTTTCAAAGTACAGATAATCAGTTGGTCTGATTGGTCGTGCTACTTAAAAGATGTCGTTCAGTTTTGGAACAATGTCTGTCCAATTCTACAGTGTGTATGCAGAATTGGACCAACATTGCTTGAAGCAGCACTTACCGGTCATTGGAGGTGTCCAGGGCTCCGCTGTCATCACCATCTGTATCCTCCATCTTCCAGACTGACAGGCTGCTAGTGCATCTGGCTTTTGCTTTCAGTGGAGACCGTCAGTACAGTGAGTGAGGGCACAGGGTTAAGGATGCAGAGGCTTCATGTAGGGGTGGGGCAGGGAGGGGGATGGAGGGGGTGAGTGATCTTTGGGCTCTGCATGACCGTTGTGCTGTGCTGACTGGTGAGACTTTCTCGACAGCAGCAGTATAGCTCCATTCCAGGCTGAGAGTGTAAAGAAGTGCAATGAAAGTGACAGGCCGATTGCTATGACAGATGAACAGCAGACATCTGAAAGTAAATGCTATAATGTGTATGCATATATCGGCATGCTGATCAGGATTTTCTTTTTTGTCTGTCATTGTTGAATCACTGATTGTTGCCTTTTCCTGATGTGTGTACCTAGCCTTAGTTTGCGCTCGTTTAATCCCTTATTATAAATGGTACCAGCTGCATGGCAATATAAATGTTCTATATGTACACAAAACAGAAAGACAATTATTGTCAGTGCTTATCCTTAACAATGCGTATGGGTGTGCATCTAGCAATATGAAAACATGAGGTATTGGTTCATATTTTGATCAAAGCATTTAAGCCTGCATGCAAGCATCAAGGGCAGCTCATTGTATGCAGATCCTACACTGACCTGCAAGATTCAAACACCATTACAAGGCAGTTAAAAACAGGAACACTCACCTCCCAGGTATAGGGACTTACATTTAGCAAGGGCTGGCTTGTGAGCCACATCCAGAAGAGCCTTAAATAGGCTTGATAGACAGTCGCTAAAACAACAAAAGGCATTATTTTGAGACAAAACCAGAGAAGAAGTAAGCCTGCACTCAGTTAATCCCATAATTTTTATTGGCAATATAAATGCCATATATATATATATATATATATATATATACAAACCAAAAAGTCAGTTGTTATCCTTAACACTGCATATCTGTGTGTATCTAGCAAAATGAAGACATGAGGTGTTGGCTTGTAGTATGATCAAAACATTGAAGCCTGCATTCCAGTGTCACGAATAAAACATGTATTTTTTTTCAATAGATTCATGGGAGACTTGGATGACAGTAAGGTATGTGTGCTCTTATCAATATCATTACTAATATGTTACTATACGGAGGAAACACTATATAATACATTTTTACTCCACTCAAGTTTGGTTATCATTTGCAGTAACTGTCATTGAGAAATAATCTACTGCTGCCTTCAGGGCAATGCAACTAGAGTAATCAGCTTTATTACAAACTGCACTAGGGAAATTAATAGGTGTTTCCTATTACGGTGTTTCCTATTCTATAGTCCTACATTATGTTAGAACTTTATTTTCCAAGTTTATATTAGAGATTCTGTTGTGTTTATTTATTTCGCTACAGACCTTTGAAAACTGGGAGGGGGAAAGGGGGATGTTTTACTATTTTCCTGTTCTCTTAGTCATAGTGCATAAGGAAGTGTTTTGCATTTTTAAAATTTAAATGGAAGCTTGTACTATAGTGCAATAACCTAAAACTAATAAGATTGCTTCAAGTTTTGGTGGAAGTTTTTGATTTGCTAATACTGTACTACATCTAATATTAATTAATAAGTAATAAAATAGATCACTTGTCCTAGAGCAGCAATAGTAGAATCAATACATTATTAATATACAAGCTCCTGGAATAAAATTAATCAGATTAATACATTTTAATATTAATAAATGAATAACCCTCTTGTGAAAGTTGAACCTTTGGGAATATCTATCCACTCTATTCCCCTGATTTAAAGGCCCTCCGAGTACCTCCCTTACATTAATTAATATGTTGAGGTAAACTGTGTGTTTGAGGATGGTTTTAAGGAAAGAGACCATGAAATTAATAAAACAGTAGAAGAATTTAAAAAAATCTTTAAACCTACGGAAGGATAATAAATTGTTAAGAGAGACAAGGAGGATTATAAAAATGATAAGTTTAGATCCTACAATATATTTTTCAGAAACCAAACTGATTCTAGAGATAGCTCTAGGTCTAGACAGACCCGAAATAGGTCATTGTCTCATAAGAGTAATTATAAGGTCTATAGAACATATCAAACCAATTGACTCCCTCCCTCCCCCTCCAGACCCAAATTTTCTGGAGGGTCAGTAAGGGACTCCTTTGACTATAATTTTGTAATCAAGTCTGATAGAGATAGAAGAAGGCCTTTTGAGACACATGGATCCAATAGGAAAATTGGGGGAACTAGACACAAATGACTGAATAAGGAGGGAGTATCTAGTTCCGATTCCAATTACATTGTTGTCAATTCTTGCTTTTCATTCATTCCCTCCTCCACTTCCTCTTTTATAGTGAGGTCCCCAGCACCAGACATATGCACAAAAAGCTCAAGCAAGGGGTCTACACCAAAAAGAAACAGAGATTTAGAATCAGAGGACGTAGAGGGGGGGCAATTAAAACAATCCAAAAATGTATGCCGATCTTAGCTAATGGGGGGTATTTAATTTGTCTGCTCACTCAATCGGAATTAAAACTCCTTAGCAAAGGGCTAAAATTTGCACTAGCTTCTAAGCCTAATCTCTTTCATCTGTTTGTTGACCTCAACATGTAAGAACCTTCAGTAGAAAAAAGTATTTTGCTCATAAATCTCTGAAAAGATCTAAAGAAGAAGAGATGCAGTTGCTCGAGGAGCAATACATCTGGGGTTCGTTGTTTGGGACAAACCTGTTCCTCTATGGCAGATTTATTCTTTAATTGTGATGGGGGATGATTTGTCTGTTTCTTCTTTTTTAGCACATTTAAATTCTAATTATTTTGGTTTATATTTCATGAGCACACACAGTTCTTTGAGTATTAATTATCTGGATAATATACTGAAGGTAAGTAGCAATTCAATTATCAATGAAATGTATTCTAAGGAAATTGATTCTCACAGTTATTTACATATTTACATTATATTTTGTTCCGAAGGGCCAGTTCCTTTGGATGAAATGAAACTGTTTGAAGAATGAGGATTTTAAGGAAACATGCCGATAAACTTTATCAATCTTTTCTGGAACAGGGGTACCCTGATTAAATTTTGAAAGAAGTCTATAAAGATGTTGAACAACTGGATAGAGCCCGTTTGTTCCAACAGTCCCCCAATAAGAAAAATGTAGACAGAGCGATGGTTTTCATTACACAATACAATAATTATGCAGATGAGATCAGACATAGCATTACCAGGAATTTTGAATTGCTTGAAGTAGATTATCTAATAAGTCCCCTTATTAATAAAGGTATTAATAAGGTTTTCAAGAAATCGAGGGGTAAATGTATCAAGTTTCGATTTTGAAAATACAGTGATTTTCTCGGGAGAGTTGAAACTCGCTGATGTATGAACCTGAGATTTCATGTAAAATCGCCAGAGATGTGTTTCTGTCAAAATTGCTATTTCCAAAATCGATACAGATCAAAGTCCCATCTGTTTGCACCTCTAGCTATACAAGTCTCAAATGTATGAAGCTGCGATTAAGCAAACTTTCCTGAGTTTGTTTTAAAAATCGCTAAATACAACACGCTGTTTCCTAGCTGCGTGACTAGTATAAACATCACTGTTGCACTGTCTGTCTATAAAGCCGCAGGTCTCGGTGGCTGTCAAAAGTTTAAAAATAGATAAATATTAAAAAAAAGCATGGGGTCCCCCTGCCCGACCACTATTAACCCAAGTGCTGCCAGCCTACTGCTGGTTGCGTAAAAACCAGGGAACAATTTGCGTGCTGGCACTTGGAGAACCACAAGTGCCAACATGCCTTGACACTTATGGCTGGCTGAGATAAAATGTTAAATAAGCCACAACTCCCTGTTTCAAACCACAACATTTTAATAAAAATAATAAAACCCCAATAAATACACTAAACACCCTCATTCATACCACATATATTTATTAAAAATATGAAAACCCAATATACTTACCAATCACATTTTTTCTTCTTTTGTCAGCAGCTTTTAATCCAAAAATGCTTGTAAACCATGTCCCAAAATAAATTTGTAATTCCAAATGTTCCTGTTTGGAATGTCCAAATACATTTGTAATACCAAATGTCCCTGCTTGAAATGTCCAAATAAGTTTGTAATTCCAAATGTCCCTGCTTCTAAATTTCTTCTGTTCTTCAGGTCAGGAGTGCCCCCATATTTGTAATCCAACCTGGAACATGCTTGGTTAAAATTTGTAAAAAAATGACAGACGACGTAGGAATAGCTTGTACACTGTACAAGCTCCTTTTTTTTTTGGAACATTTATCTATTTTTAAACTTTTGAGTTATCACCTGCGATTTGCAGCGATTTTAAAACACTAACAAAATCGGGCCTTGATACATTTATCCCTAGAAGTCTGAAATAAAAATTGGCACCTAGCTTTTTTAGTCCTAAGATGGAGTCTCAAGCTCCATCTAAACCATCCTTCAGTGCATGGCTGAATGTTAGAAAGAACGGTTTCTATTGATGTGGGAAAGGTAGATGTATCACTTGCAGATTTGTGAATCATAGATGTACAGAATTTGCCTCTTTTGTGTCTGGTGAGAAGTTGTCTATTGATAAAATTTTGGACTGTCAGTCCACATTTACAGTGTATCTAATTAACTGCCAGTGTATACAGTACATCAGTGTAATATTTTACAATAGCAATCAGTACTCCCCCTCAGCTACTGACACCAACATGCCTCTCAGACAAATAATAAACTGGTAGTTGCTCAAATCAATTCAATGCACCTGTTATAGCCTATAAATTGATTTGAGCAACTACCAGTTCTTTATTTGTCTGATAGGCATGTTGGTGTCAGTAGCTGAGATGGAGTACTGACATTGGATTGCTATTTGGAGGTCTCTGGGGTACCTCTTTGGTAAGTTGGCTCTCAATTTAAAAACACATATGTATGGCCCAAATATATGGGACTCTCATTGTTTAGAGTAGGACCACCCTATTAGCAAAAGCACCTTGGCGTGGTGGGTGGCTTCAACATACATTTGCACATGTTTGCAACTGAGACTTTTGCATTTTTATCTACAGTAGAAATAGCAGATCTGTTGCTGGCTATAGCAGTGTGCTGGGGGAATTTGTCGCAGTACTACAGTAGTCAGCAAAAGAAAATAAATAACCAACATTTATCCAATGAAATTCTGTGACTTCTTTCCAATGAATCTACCATATATTTATGAACTGTCTGGTTTTAATTTGCAGGAGCAGTTGCAGATTTAATTTCATGGTGGCATGTAAACAATGAGCTACCCTTCCGCTTGTGGGCTGCCAGTAGGACAGTGGTGCTGGAAAGGAAAGACTGGTGTCAAAGTGTAACAACCACTGTGCAGCACTTTATAAACACATGTGAACAAAATACAGTAAGTTAATGTACAATAAATATAACCCAACAGCATGGTGATGAGGCCCACATCCAGTCTGATCCAACGTGCTGATGTCGACCAGATCCAGGTTTCTCATTTCATGTATCTCCGTCTTTCTTGCTGAAGAAACTATGAACTTCATATACAGATATGTGTAATAATTTACAATATAATCCCACAAACTGACAGGATCGTCAATATGCATAAATTAGAATACACTGTTACCTGAATATTTGTGGCTACAGAGAATTATAACAGACCACTTTTATTATTTGTTTGTTTCCTATCTCGAGACTATCACAAAACACAAGATAATGCTCCATCTACTTGATACCCCAGGCATGGTGATATGACAAGTAGTGGAAAGATCAGGCATAACATGGCGACAAATCAATGGGTCGTTCCGAACTATATGGTTTGGGCCTCATTGAGTCTTGCACTAAAAAAGAAACATGATTTTAAATTACAATAAATTCTGTTTCTTTGTGGAGATTACATTTAGAATTTTCAGTACAGCTCCTAACCTACATTGACCTCCAAATCCTCTGTAATCAAGGTGAGTGCTAGCTAGCTATAATACATGTGGCCTTCATGCATTCCTCTGGATACGATTAGTTACCTTTTGGCTGCCTCACTTATTTATAAAAAATATATAACATAGTGCACATTATAAATAAATAGTGATAAAAATATATACACTAATTTACTGAGGTAGAATATAAAATAGATAAACAAATTTGTAGTGAAATTTTACTTAAATCAAGTCTCATAGCAGGAAAAAAATATTTTGAAGAGGTTTGAAGTTCCAACGATAAAATTATCAAGTTTTTCTTTGCTTTGTGTCACACAATGTACTTCCAAACTGTTTTGTAAATTTTAGTTTCTTTTTATTCTGACGCTAACTGAATGAATCTATTGCCCGCAAAGTATGTCTTGTATAAACATACAGGGCATGATTCATCAAGAGAGCAAGAGAGACGGCTAAAAAACAGGCAGATCTTGAATCGGATGCTGCTGCATGCGCTCGCAAATGGCACACCCTTATTGTACATTTTGCTCAAAAATGAACTGAACACAGCTGCGTTCTATGGCGTATTATCCGGTTTTGGGCATGCACAGATTCATTTTTCAGATGATATCCACAAAATCACCATTTACGTCTCTTGATGAGTCAGACGCACAATGTTTAAAAATCGAATGTATTTTTTTTTTTTAATCACTAATTATTAAAGAAATTTCAGCAAATTTTCAAATCTTTGTACCGTTTTAATGTACTGGTTCAAGAAATGATAAGTGCGTAGTTCGAACATTTAAAGTACGTATATATTCTGCACACATTAATTTATTTCTTACAGATCACATGGAATTGTGTATTGCCTGTCTATTGTGGGCTGTGGGCAAGTCATTGTAGGTACTATTAGCATATGTGCTGGACTTGTCACAAAATACATAGGTAGTTGAGGGGTTCTGTAAACTGTATGTCTGGGTTCATTATGGCTTTCAATTTATTTATTGTTGATAAGGAAAATTTCTATTTCAACAAAAATAATCTAACGTAACTTGTTTAACTGCCTGTTTCCTATCAATTTTATGGTTCTATATTTTTCTATGCGAAACAGTCATCCCAATTACATTTGTTCTCAGAGCTCCATCTGCTGCAAATAAAAAGAGTTAAAAACTTGCTGCATTGATGTTCAAAGAAGCCAAAATAGCTGCTTCCTGGAATGTTCTGAATGGTTTATTCCTAGAGAGTTACTGTCCATACTACAGAGACGATGGGACTTTAAAGATACGATATGTGCTTCTTATGGATTAAAGTAATATTGAACATGACAATCTTAATAGGATGTTCCTAGCAGATTAATAATAACAGGAGTTTAATACTAATCAATGTGTTGTCTCGTTAACAATCCACATTTTGCAGGAGCAGCTCATCAGTTTCCATATAAACAAATACCATTTACCAATGTTCCAGATTGATATAGATCACTCTTGCTGGAGGCACATTGTACACATTAGCACTATGTGTAAATATTTTGTAAAAATAATATAGTTAACTCTATAAATAAGTTATCCAGTTGTGCATACCATATAAAATGTTAATTCATTGCTATAAAGGGACATCAGCATAAAACACCAACATTGCTGTGGTAAAATTTATTTTCATATGCTGCTGTATTGTACAAGTCATTTTCAAACAGAAATGTCCATTAATAAACAATAAGACAATAATGTAATATGGCAGCTAGAGGGAAAGTAGAAACATATATTATCAAATCTACACTCTGCATAAACATTAACAATGTTGTACATGAGTGTGTCTACAACATTATCTGAGAATTAGATAGATTGAAAAACTGGTGCTTTAAGGGTTTATCCAAAAGTAAAGTAAACCTATATTTCTCCAAACATATAGCAAAATAGGTGGATTGGAACCCATTGCAACTGAGGGAACCCCATAAAGAAACCACCGTTTACCTGAACATGAGAGCCACTATGTAGCAGCAACAGGAAACTCAAATCCATTGCAGGACTTCCACAGCTCTACAACAAAGATCTATAGAAGAGACTCTCAGCTTAATATAAGATCCTATCACAACAAGACCCATCTTGGTCCACACTTGCCGACTTTTCATATCTGTCCCCCGGGAGAGCCTGGAGGACCAGTCATGTGACAGGGAGTAGGAGGGGGCATGGTGAAGTCGTCCCAGCACCATAGCCCTGACGTCCGCTATTTAATGCCGTGAGTTTTGACATTTTATAGTGAATACAGTCAGGATCCGGGCGATCGCCTACTCTTCCGGGAGTCCGGGAGGACTCCCCAAAATTCAGGAGCCTTCCGAAAAATACCGAGAGAGTAGGCAAGGTTGCTTTAGCCTCTATGTCTTGTGAGTGTGCTTACTCAAAGCAAAACCACCTGGTCTGTCAAATGACTAATATGCCCCCCAAAATATATCTCACAATCATTATTAAACACAAAGTCTTGCCACCACTAAGATTTCGCTAATGTGCTGGCACTCTTAGAAAGACTTCAGTTGCTCAAAATATAATCACAATCTAATTAAATCATAGCTACTGCAAACTGAAACATTTCCTGCATAAATGTAGTATTAGAATATCCAAGACTATTTTACTCAGGAATTCTCTAAAAACATAAATAAGGATAACAGAGGGCAGGAATTGGCCCGAAGTAGCATAAATGCTGAGGTTGTCTAAACAGAGAAAAATATTGAGCTTAACAAGAGTTAAGTTAGCAGGCAAAGTTTGGGTGAAACTCAGCCAATCAGTGTTAGGGCTTAAGAAGGGGCTATAGCTACGGAAGGATTATAAGGACAGTTTTTACAGTTAGCTTTCTCTCGCTTGTCTGGAAAGTTCCTGGTAAGTATAGCCGTGACAGACCTGGTTGGGAAATATTGGATAGTGTTTACCACTGCGATTCTTTATTGAAATTGCTCTTTATCATTGCTCATAATTTTATTCTTGCTTTATTTGGTTTTGTGTCTTGTATTTTTTCTAGTACTTTACTTTTACTTTTGCTATTTCCTTTAGTGCTTCTTTCTTTATTATTTTGTCTCCCATTTCTCCCTTATCCTTTATTTGGTTCTCCTTTATCCCCTTTTTCACTTTGTTTCTCTTTTCAACCCTCATTTTTCTTTCTTTCTTCCTTTCCCCAGTAATTTCCCCCTGCGATCCCCCCACTTCTATTGTATTATGCTGTGCTCCAAGAGACCCGGAGTCGCCCTGCATTGCTTAATAGAAGCTTCCTGGGGCTCCTCTGCCATGTCCGAGCAGCGAGTCCATGCACAGGACTCGCCGCAATCCCTCTGTTTCTACCCCCTTGGTTTCTGGGAATCGGACAAGCAAGGAGGGTCCTCCTCAAAAAAGTTTCTGGGCATGTGCGAAGTCGCGCTCGCACGCATATGCGAGATCGCGCTGTCGTGCATGTGCCGGCGGCGCTCGTCTCTGCGGTAGCCATGTCAGCTGTGGGCGCTCTTGTAGAGCTGCAGCTGGCTCCAATGTCACCAATGTAAGCAGGATTAGGTTTCTCACTCTCCCGAGCAGCTGGCAGAGATTATCGCCAGGAGGGGAGAGTCAACAATTTACCTTAACCCCCCATGTTATTTGCTGCCCTGATATTGTACAGGAGGGAGGTGAAAATGACATGATTTAAACAGCATTTCCAATATTACTGACAGGAGTCACAGTCAGGTTTTTTCTACCAGCATTGATTGCAGTGTTTCTGGCTCCCTTCCCACCTCTTCCCCAAACTTTGCCCCTCAAAATATAAATAAAATGTCTTCCTTTCCTGCCCCTCCTGTTTACGCAACAGTCTCTGTTCAATTAGATTCTCCACATATGTCTCCTCTAACCCCCGCTTCCATCCCAGCACTCTTAGAGCAAGGCTCTGTAAATTCTCCTTCCACATCTTTGCTCTTCAGCTCAGCCCCTCACACACTTTGTCATACCCCCCCCCACATCCGGTCCATTAGCCCACTCTGTCCTCTTCACAGTTTCCAAGTCCTTTCGCACTTTCTGTCTCCCTCCCCTCTTTGCCTTACTCCTTTATTATCTACAATTTCTTGCGTAGCTAAATGAATAGTTCCCCCTCTTTTCATCCCTCAACACTGTTTAGCAGTCCCGCGCTCCAGCAGAGCTCTGCTTTTCATTCTTCCCCCTCTCTTACATCATGGGCCCCTCTTTCTCATTACATTCCACCATGGTCCACTGATCTAGCAGCGCGTCTTATCCATCGTTCTCACAGCACGCTTTTTCCTGGCAGAGTGTTAGTTCGAGCTGGTTGCCATTAAATCAGAGGGCCCCCTCTTTACCTTTCCCATTTCTGAGCCAACCTTTTGGTTTTCCTAGCCCCCTCTCTCTGCATATGGCCCATATTTTGCTGTTACTACATGTCAAAGCAATTCATTATATAACACCTTCTTCAACAGCTATATCCCCTTTAGTGTTAATAGGGTCAGATGTAACACAGGCAGCCACTTTCACCCCATCAGTATCACGGGCCAATAGCAATGTGCAGTTGGCTGCTGGCGGTGCAGGTCATGGGCTGGGTTATGCGTCCACCCTGGTGGCTCCGCTGGTTACTTCCTGCACGGTTACTTCAAATTTACCTAGTACGGTTCAGCAACTGGCTCAGCGTGCAGTTGATGGGGTCGAACTTATTAGAGTCCAATCTGTTATTGGCTACCTCTATTTTTCTATTTATTGGTCCGACTCATTCCACGGTCTGCCAGGATTTGTTGTTTTCTGCCCAGTCATGGTTTAGGGTCATGGGAATTCCCATGGCAACAGACAAGCCTGGCAGTTAAATTATCGTATTTAGGTATTGAAATTTACACTCAGGCTGAGTGTTTTAGGCTATCAAATGAAAAAGTGGCTAAGTTGCGGGTTATTCTGGATTTGTTTCATGGAGTGTGCAGGGTGAATTTAAAGCAAGTTCAATCACTGCTTGGTCTTCTTAATTTTGCCTGTCATGTGATTCCAATGGGAAGGTTTTTTTTGTGGTAAGTTGAGAGGGCTACAGCTGGGGTAACTAAGGCCCATAATTTTGTACGAAAATTAAGGATGATTTGGCCATGTGGCGCCTTTTTCTGGAAAATTTCAGCAGGGTTTGTTTGTGGACTCCTCCTCCTGCCAATAATGTTGAGCCTCAGATTTTTACTGATGCTGCAGGCTCTTCTGGGTTTGGAGCTTATTTGGACAGTGAGTGGTGTGCCCCCCCCTTGGCCCCCTTTCTTGGCAGCAGGAGGACCTCACATAGTACTGTTTGTTGCTGGAATTGTTTACAGTTATTGTTGTAGTGGAATTGTGGGGTCATCGCATAAGGGATAGAAACATAAATTTCTGGGTGATAATTTAGGGGTTGTACATGCTTTCAATAATCAAATAGCCACCTCCCCTCCTGCTTAGAGGTTACTAAGACATTTGATTTATAAATGTTTAACTGTTAATATTTTGTTTAAGGCAAGACATGTGCCTGGGTCTTCAAATGGGACCACGGACGAATTGTTAAGATTTGATTGGAGGAATTTTCGTTATCTAGTCCCTTATGCTAACGATGTGGGCGTTCCATGCCCTGCTTTTGTCTGGCAGATTAAAAATCCAGTAAAGAAGACATTGTAAAAAATGCGGTAGCTCCTGGTTCTTTGAAAAAATATAAGGAGGCCTGGTCAGCTTGGGAAGGGTTTTGTTCGTCAAGGAAGGCCAGAGGTAAAACTGATGAACAGTGCAATCTGTCCTTTGTTTGGCATTGTTTTACTGTGAGTAAATCGAAAGCATATATGGTGACAGCCTTGTCTGGTATCCACTTTTTTTTTTTTGCAGCTTAACGGTTTTCGTGATGTTACAAAGATTTTTCCAGTTTGCTAGTCTAGTCAAGTGAGGGGATGGCTGCGGCTTAAAAACGCGTGAGAAAGGAGGCGCTGATGGTACAATGTGAGGAGGAAGATATTCCCACTAGTGACAAGAGCAAGGAGCAATTGAGTGAAGCCCTTGTGCAGAGAGATCAGTGCCAAGTTTGAGATTTGCCCCAGAAAGGGCCCAGTCAGGATTCAAAAGAGGATCTGACTGTGGATATTGCTCCAAATCGTGGACTGTTACTTTCTGATAATTCTAATAGTTCAAGTGTTGACACTAATATGGACGTTTATTTGCAAACTGCCCTAAAGCATTTGGGCCCAGCAGACATTGCAACCAAAATGCAGCTTATACAGCAGTTCCAGTAGTATGAAGCTGCGAACGAACGCCAGCGCCAGTCTGCGGAGCGATGCGTCGATTTCGAGGCAGCAGTGAGGCATGCGGCCATGGAAGCAGCAGTGAGGCATGCGGCCATGGAGGCCGCGGAGCACCAGGCAGAGCACCATGCAGAAAGAGAAGCTGCCGAGTGAGAAGCAGAAATGAGATACCAGCTGGAGCTTGCCAAGCTCCAACCCCAGCCAGAAGCCAAAGAGGCTGTTATCAGCAGACCCCATCCAGAGAATTTCCCTGTTTTGGAAAAAGATGGGGTTTGGATACTTTTTTGCGAGGATTTGAAAAACTTTGCCAACAGTATGGGCTGCCCAAAGATCAGTGGGCGCAGTATTTTACCTCTGGTTTGTGAGGGAAAGCCTTAGAGGGCGTTGCAGATCTTCCACTTGAGATGGAAGGAGATTATGAGGCTATTAAATGTGCCCTGTTGCATTGTTGTATAATCATGCTGGAGGTGCACAGACAAAAGTTCCGGGATTTAAAACAAAGGGCCTCTGACACTTATTCAGGATTTGTGGCCCAACTGTCTGCTTCTTTCAAACAGTCGATTGGAGGGTTAAAGATCACTATCTTTGATGCTCTGAAAGATTTAATGATCCAGGACCAGTTTCTCACTTTGTGCCCAGCTGATGTGAAGGAATAGGTAGTGGATCGGGACCCTGAATCATCTGCCAAAGCAGCTAGACTGGCTGACAAGTATACTGTCACCCGGGCACCTGCAGCTAAAAGAGAGACTTTTGCGCCAGGGCAGTCTGCCTGGAAAGGGGGACGGCCAGGAGGATCAACGTCACCCCCCTCAACACCATCACCCACTTTTTCTTCATTGTTTTGGATGGTTGGGACAAAACCTGTTTTGGGAGACACCTGCCGATGTTTTGTGTGCAGCCAGGTGGGGCACATCATTACCGCCTGTACAGAAAAGAAGAACACTTCACTCTCCTCTGGGGGCGTATCTCCCCTGCAATCTTCTCCAGCTGTTCTGTGTGTTGCTGGACCACACGGGGGCCGGAAGGACAACCTACAACCAGTCACTGTGGGTGACAAGGTAACTGTGGGGTTAAGAGACACGGATGCTGATTTTACATTGGTGCGCTCAGAACTGGTAGGATTAGGACTTCATTCCAGGAAAGTGTATTTCTGTGCAAGTGATGGTGGAATTTACCTTACCGTGCCTGTGGCCAAGGTTTACCTTGGGTCTAAGAGGTCTAAGAGATGTAGGGGTATCACATAATATGCCTGCAAATGTGTCACTGGGGACAGATTTAGATAGGATGCTGCCTTAGTATGTCTTTGATGATGATGTTAATGCCACTCAGGTTACTGTGTTAGTTTCAGCTGAGAGTAAGCATGTTTTTTCCCAGGTACCAGGTGGTGACAAGGAAAAGGTCTGTTCAGTTGAACCTGAAATGTGTAAACCAGGATGTCACAGGCAAAGGGTATATTCTATTGTATCTGATGTGTGTAATGATGCTAATGGCCCACCTGTTACTGTGTTAGAATCTACTGAGAGTACCCATGGTTCTTCCCAGGTGGCAGGATGTGACAGGTAAAGAGAATGTTGTATTGTACCTGATTCGTATATTGATGATAATGTCAAAAATAGGGGGTAATTCAATTGGCCGCGTTACTTGAAAAAGTAACGCAGGGTTGGAGATCTAGGTTGATCACAGATCAAACTCTATTGAAATAGATATCTGAGATCAAGTAAACTAGCAGAAGAATAATCAAAATTTTGATAATTCAGGCACAGAAAAGACCAAAATAAAACAAAATTTCTATAAACAAAAGATTTAGGCAGCTTTCAACAAAGAGCTTGCCAATATCACAAAACAGCAAAATTCTCTAAAAAACAGATAGGGGGGTATTCAATTGTCCGCGGGTTCGAGCGCTGAAAAACTAATACCGTTAATATGGTAATCTCTCGCTGGATTTCAGCTCGCATTAACGTTTTTTCCGCACAGGATTACCGTAATAACGGACTGCGGGATTTTCGGCAATCCCGCGGACATTTGAATATGCCCCATAGCGTTCTAAAAATCTATTTCATTATGTTGAAGTTTTATAATTGGATGAATGTAGTAACCAATAATTTCTGTACACTACAATCAGTTGCGATGCGATCAATATGAAACCTAATCATTATCATAGCAACATGGTTAATGTATTTCTATCATTTAATATAAAATATAATGTAGTGATGAAGCTAATTAATATTTTCAACAAGTTGGTTACATAGAGCTTGGCTTGCTCCTTCTGTTTGCAATCACATGAGAACATTTCTGGTATTATTAATGTAGCGTTCCCACATTGTGAATGCTAGTTATAAATAATATTACTGTTATACACCAAATAACAACTCATAAAAGAACCAGTTTATACAGGTCTAGAGATGGGAGCCCGAGGAAAGGACACCTGGCCACATATGAAAAGATGCCCCCCACTTCAAGGAACAATGACCAGGGAAATTTACCGCCGATATGGCGTTGAGTTCTTGGGAGGTCATGACCCATCGACATATGAATGTGGACCTTATGATCGTACACTGTATAAAAATGTTCACCTCTGGCTTTTGGAGACCAGAGCGTTCTAATGGAAGCTTGTTGTTGCTGTCAACCACACAGGTGTGCAATACTTTTCCATGTAATCTATTTTGCAAAAAAAAACGTTTGTGCTTTGGAACCACAGCGATCTAATCAGAGAATCTTTATTTCATACAATACATATGGATGTATAAGCCTGGGGCTCGTGAGCAAACTCCACACTACTCTAGGACTCTACAGATTTTGTTTTATCAACAAAAGGTGGAAGATGCATCAAAGAAGGTAAGAACGTATGCCGATCTATACTTTTCATTTTCTTGTGTTGATTAACCAAATTCCTGATTTAAGAGTCTATCAGAGGTGTTTGAGTGAATCTGGAGGGACAAAGGTAAAATTGTTTTACATAGTCCTGTTTGCGATTGCAATGGACAGTGTTTGGTTAAATAACGCATATTACGTTTCTATACTGCCACAGACTTATATATATATATATATATATATATACATATATATATATATATATATATATATATATATTAAAGATACTGTTGTGCTATAATATAGTAAAGTAAATTTTTTATGTATCTTGGAAAGAAAGTTGCCAACAATAGGAAACTTTACTAACAAAGTATGTATGTGATCGCATGTGTATGTGGTATATAAAGGCGAAGTGAATAGTTTGTATTGGTATGCAATTCGGATGGTGAATGATACTGTACAGCTTGTGATTTTCTATTGGTACACAATGATGGTTAATAATACTGTCTAGTATGGCGGTTCTTTTTTTGTACTGTTTTTTCATGTAACACACAAATACTTGATAGCTTTTACATTGAAATTTCAATTTGATCTAGGACTTCCCCTTTCCCAACTATAAATCTGTCTCCACATTTTAAATTTACCTCCCCCTCCCATGCAACATGGTTTTGCCCAGGTGCAAAGTTACTTGTTTTTTATACTTTGCGCTGCTTAATGACTAAGGCCCCAAGAGTTTACATTTGTGGCAGTGTGAGGGAAAGGTTTGGTATTAATTATTAGCGCAGGAAAATAAAGAAAATTATTTAAAATCTGAGCATGCAACAGCGCCACCCCCACCTTATGTGGTTAGTTGCAGAAATACAGCCAAGGAAAACAGTGAAACCTGTAAATATATCCTATTTTGGAAAAAAGTAAATGATGAGCCTGTTTTCATCTCTGTAGTAAATCATACATTACAGTTATCAGAATGATCTCAGAGATTATGAAGGGGGATAATGACCCACCCTCATTTCCTGCTACAGACACCAATAAAACTCTCCTAGATGCTAGTAAGCCCAGGAATATCCATTGTGTAGAAACAATAATTTCAGCTATTGACCCTGGATACTGTAGAATTACACCCAGTAAGAACAATATCTGTTCCCAATGGTATGGCAGATAAGGATAGGTTGGTTCCAGTCAGGAATATAGCCATCTATTGCCCTTGGAGTAGATCTGAATTGTATTCTATTATCACTGATTTCCCTGATCCTAGGAAAGATTTAGCTAAATGTCAAAAATGTATTAAGAATCTGGGGAATGCATACAAACCAGCCAATAAAAATTGACAGATAGTGTTGAAGGCTTGTCTCGCTCAAAATACTAAGGGGCATATTCAATTGTTAGCGAGTTTAGAAGTTTGAGCGCGTTAAGTTATTTTTTTGGATTTTTTCCTTATTTTCGAGCGTGGAAACTTCTCCCGAATTCTAATTTTTTTTTTTTTTTTAACCGAAACGGTGTTATCGCGCTCCAACCATTTGTCAATGTTAAAGTATAGGCTGGATGCGAACCCTCAGCGGAAAAAGCTATTCAATTGTTTTTTAACGCTGTGGGTGAAACAGGCAAATCTGCTGTTTCATCTCGCACCTCCTTGGTCTGCTCAAAGAAAACATTTTTTTATTAAGTTAAGAAAAATATACATTAAACTGAAAAAATAACCTAAAAATGGAAAAGTACTTAAAAAAGTGTAATAATAATTAATAATTTTTGGAAAGTTCCCCCTTTAGAAAAAACCATTAGTGGTGCATGTATTTAAACTTTATATAATTTTTTTTAAGGGGGGGTAGTTGTGCCTGACCTCAGTCAGCTCTCGGTGAAAAGTAGCATGTTATTTATTTATTTTTTAAAACCAAAATCGTTTGCTCCCCACTCTATTTAGTCTTAAACCTAGTGCTGGCAGGCTATTGATGTGTGAGTTAAAATCTTTGAAAAATTTGGCGTAGGGTTCCCCCTATTTTAATTGAACCAGCACTAGGCAAACCAGCCGGGGTGATAGGCACTATAGCAGGGTGGGGGGGGGGGAACGCAGTTTGGGTCCCACGGCCATAATGACTAAACACCCACAGACTGTTCAGCGCTGGCCTGGATTCCCTAGGGAGTGTGGTCCGCTGAAAAATGTAAGCGGGCCACCCCCCTAGGGACACCCAGCCCAGTGCCAATAGCACTAGGGTTCTTCCTACTACCCCTGGGCTGTGGGTAGTAGGGTAATAAATGGGGATTTTGTATGATTTTTGATTTGTGGAACTACATGTCCCAGCCAGCCATGTTGGCCTAAATAGTGTGGGCATGCTGCTACTTGTCTAACTACAAGCAACAGCGTACCCATGACACCCAGGGCATGTTTGCACTTGTAGAACCACAAGTGCCAACATGCTCTTACACTCACGGCTGCCTGTGATCTGTAGTTCCACAAAGCAAAATGTTAAATAAAAGCACAACTCCCTCATTCCAACCACAAATCTTTATTAAAAATAATAAAACCCCAAGAAATACAGTAAACACCCTCATGTACACCATAGATTTTTATTGAAAAAAAAATAAAAAAATACCATGGACGAAATCCTCAGTTTTATGATGCTTTACCTACACACACTCATTTACGCAAAGTCCTAAAAATTATTTGTACCTTCAAAGAAATGTCCGGCTTGCCCACTGTGCCACAAATATTTGTACCTTACAAATGTCCATGCTTGGCCAGTGTACAAGAAATGTTTGTAAATGGCAAAAAATGTTCCTGCTTGTAAAATCTTTAAATCTGCTGTCCAGGGGGGGTGGGGGCATTGTTGCTTGCAGTGCTGGGGCCCTTCCTGATTGCAGTGTAGGGGCCCAATCTTCTTTGCAGTGCTGGGGCCCTTCTTGATTGCAGTGTAGGGGCCCAATCTCCTTTGCAGTGCTGGGGCCCTTCTTGATTGCATTAATTTGCATTAATTTTTTATACTAAAATGACTGCCTTAACCACTCCTCATTTTAAACTCGCTAGGACCAATAATAGAGCGCGAGGGGGTGCATGCAATGTTAACAATTGAATTGAGCGTTTTTGTTTTTTTTAAAACGAGCGCAGGTTTTTTTTTTTTTTCGAGCGCGGGATTTTCACTTGTCTCGCTAACAATTGAATATGCCCCTAATATTCCAATTTTTAGCAAAAATAGTCAACTTGAGGAGGATATAACTTTAACTGATAAAGACAATCAAACAAATTGAAAGAACATTAATGTCCAACTTAGTGCATACTTTCAAGTGGTAATTAATTGTCACAAAATATTTACAATTATAGAAAAGGATAGTGAAAGTGCTGCAGACTACTTTGCAAGGGCAATGTCAGATATGACTATTTACATTGGAATTCAAGACAATAAAGATAATGTTTGCAATAGGGATGTAGTGGTATCAGTTTTAATGGTTGGGCTTAGAGAAAATTTTAAAACTAAGGCACAGGAACAGCATTTGCTACAGACAACACAGGGGTACAGAAACAATGTTATAACTGTGGGAGAGAAGGGTATATTGCTAAACAGTGCAGAAAGAATAAGGAACTCTTCCATTCTCATCTGAATGGCAGATTACAATGCAATTGGCAAAGGATGAATCCTAGGTTACAGCAAGATCAACATATGAGGTGTACTCACTCGATGGCAGCAAATGCCATGAGTACACATGCTAATCTCTGAAGTTTGAGACACACCTGTAATCTACAGACAAATAAATTAACCAATAATCAGAACAAAGAACCAAACAAAAAAAACCTATATCTGGTACAAATCAAACTTTTCTTGTAGACACAGGGGTGGCCAGATCTGTAATAACTTCTCCTCTAAATTTGTCAATCAACAGGGAAGCCTTTCAAGCTGTGGGAGTAATAAGAAAAGTGCAACATTATCCCTTGAATGCACTGCCAGAAGTTTCTATTGGGCCTGTGCATACTTAACATTCTTTTCTTCTTGTTGTAGTGGCTACTACTAACTTACTCAGCCGAGATTTATTATGTAAAATTGGGTGCGTAATATACTGTACTTCTGATGGGGTGTTTTTAGATATTCCAGGAAAGGAGGTACAGAATATACTGGACACCCCACAAAGGCTAATGTTGCACTACTCTGTTATAGAGACAAGTCCATCACAGGTAGAAGAATTGGTGGCACAGATACCAATGGATTAAAGATGGACAGGACACTAGATTGATGGATAATGTAGCTCCTGTAATGGTCTATATAGATGGTGGTAGGCAAGCTCCAAAAATACCATAGTACCCATTAAAACCTAAAGTGGAATTAGAAGTTTATCCTGTGATTGAAAGGTTGCTGCAACAAGGATTTTTCATTTGTAGATCCATTACAGCTAACAGTCCAATTTCCAGGTGAAAATAAATGGTGGTGGGCTACATATTAGTACAAAATGTAAGGGGGATCAATAAAGTAGTTGAGAACCATTCCCCAATCCAGCTGTCAGCGTGATGCGAATTTCTCCTTCTGTATGTCATTTCACGGTAATTGATCTTTGTTTTGCTTTCTGTTCTAGTTCAGTATGTTGATGATTTATTGTTGTGTTCTGATTCGTTTATGTCATTAGTGTCTGATACTAAACAATTGTTGATGCATCTCTCACAAATGACACAAGGTTGTGAAGGATAAATTACAGTCATGCCAGACAAAAATCAAATACTTGGGGCACTGTCTCACTCAGGGGCTAAGACATTTGACAACAGACATGATTCAAGATATACAAGACATGACAATGGTGCAAAACCAGCAACAGATTTTAACTTTCTTAGGGATGTGGGGTATTGCAGATTCTGGATACCAGGTTTTTCTATATTTTTCTATATTGGTTTTACCATTGTAGGAGTTAATCTCATCATCTAAACCTGAACTTGTCTCACATACTGAGGAGTCAGAGCAAGCATTCATCAACCTTAAATAGAGTCTGACTAAAGCACCTGGCCTGGGAATATCTGATTATGAAAAACCTTTTGATTTATACTGTACTGAAGCTGCTGATGAAGCTAGCAGACTGGTAACATACTACAGTGCACAATTGAACACTGTGGAAAGATTTCTCCCTACTGATTTTCTTTTAAGTAAGAATGAGGACGTAGTACTGGGACATGATTCCACTGTCTATATACCAAATACGGTATCTGCCCTCCTAAATTCTGGTCAAACTAGACATAAGAGTTAGCAGTAATGGTACCTGCAAACATCACAATTAAGAGGTGTAATACGCTAGATCTAGCTACATACCTACCATATGGGCCTCAAGATGCACAAAGGGTGGAAGGATAGGAGACTGAATGTGGCAAGTATATTGATGTGCATGATTGTATGGAATATTTAATCAGATTTTTACCGCAAGACTTGACATATGTGACAACCCTTTAGAAAATGTAGATTTTTACATTTTAAATTGATGGGACATGTCATAGACAGACGGACACAGGAAAATTATTTGCTGGTTTTGCTGTTGTAGACGACAAAGGTGTTGTAGAAGCTAAATCTCTTGGCCTATCTGACTCAACTCAAGTGGCTCAACTTGTGACATTGAGAAAGTGAGTTGGCAGAGGGTAAATCAGTTAATACATACACTGACTCTAGGTATGCTTTTGAGGTAATGTATGACGTTGGGGCTCTATGGCTTCTTAGAATCTTTATGACCTTGGCAGGCACACTAGTAGTGCATTCACGGCACAAAAAAGGACTTCTGACAGCGATACAACTACCTAAGAAAGTAGCCGTTATCAAGTATAAAGCGTGTAAGTTGTGGATCATGACATATTCTTCAGGTTCAACATCATTACAGTTAGTGTCTGGCATAACATAGGAGGTCCAATATCAACAAGTGAAATATTAAGATTAAAACAGGCACTAAGGTCAGAGCAGGTAGCAAGGAGTGTTGGTCAGGAACAAAGAGAAGGTCAGCATCAGTAATTTAATAGGACAAAAGCAGCTTGATGACAGGTCTGGACTTATATAGATGGTGTCACATAATGGTGTGTGTTTGTGTGATGCAACCGCACTACACCCGGCTCATTATAAGCAATAAATTGTATGCAGAAACTTTTAAGAACTAACATATCTATGGGCCTGGAACTTATCTATTAGTATGGAAGTACACATTGGTGTTGCAGGATACTGGTGACATACTTTGCTGAGGCAGCTTGTTTGATAAACCATAGTTAAAATAATTACAATATAATTATTCTACAATGTTTTTGTTTGCAGTGAACCTTGAAATATTTGGTAGCAGCTATTCACCACCTTTAATGCATCCATCTTATAGAAATGATTGTAGAATGATCAGCCTTTCCATACAATAAATGCAAATCAAAATCACTGGAACCGAAATGCTGTAACATATTCATTAAATAAAAAATACAACTACAATAGCTAATATAATTATGTCTTGACATATGCCAATGACTTCAAACAGACTGAGTTAATACAAACAGAAATAGTGGCAAACTATTGATTTCAGTATTACATCGGATGAAAGCAGATTAATGACACACTGAATATATTCAGACATTTCAGTTAAAGGCACATGTTAATGTTAAAGGCAAATGTTAATGTTTGTGTGTAGATTGGATAGATAACATACAGATCCATGTTGAATGAGTGAGGGGTAATGCTATTTTATTTGCTTAACTTGAATTGATGTCAGCTGCAATAGATATAAAATGAATCTACTTTTTTTAGTCTATTGATGCACATTATCAAGGTGTTTACCTGTAAAATAAGCATACAGCATAAAATAGCAGGTTGAATGACAACACAAAAGAAGCTAAGTACAATTAACCATATTATTCTCAGTTAAGTAAGGGCAGCAAAGTACATGTCTTGTTTTTGCTGAATTGCTTGCGGCATCCACCAATCCTTTCACAATCAAGCATGGGTATTAGGACCAGGGCAGCCATCAGGGGGTATGGTCAGTACCAGGGCCGGACTGGGACTAAAAATCAGCCCTGGCATTTAAAGCACATAGGCCCAGCTCTGTTCCAGATTAATAATAATTACAGTAAATTTTGGAAAGCTCATTGTTATTTGGTGTCCCGTGAGATATTAATGCATTACGTGCAGCTTGACTCCCTATTTTTAGCATAGGGCGCACCAGTATTAGATAATGGTATGCACAGGACTGGCAAGAGAAATTTGGGGCTGGGGTACAGTGAAATTTTGCCCTCCCCCACCCCCACAGGTGCACAGGAAGAGAGATGTATACCGACGCGGAGCGGCGACGGTGAAGGGGTGTGGTCGCATAATGTTGGGGGCGTGGTCAATATGTGGCGTGGCATAACAAATTGGGGGAGATTCAATTGCTGGTGATGTGATACATGGGTATCGCTCAGCCCACATTGCTGCTGGCAATTACGGTAGAAATCTCTGCTTATTTTTCCTTGAGAGGAAAAATGAACGGTGATTTCTGACAAATTTCAGCCGCAAAGTGTCTCGCGGATGTTCACTTTGCAGCTAATTGAATTCCCCCATTATGTATTAAAATGGTGTTGCTCTCACCTATTATTGCAGCTTTCACAACCTGGTACTGGATTCTTGCATAGATCCTGGAATGTTGGGACCTGTTGGAAAATGTATTTATGGAAAACCGAGCAATAAGTGGACATCATACATGACACAAATCACACAGTATAAAATACATACATTATAATAAAATATTACATTTATCACCAGCTACAAATTGCCACCCCTCAGACACATCACGCCACATCCTGCATCACGCTACCCCCTGCCACATCACCCATCACACCACAATACCCCCCCAGACAAATCACACCATGCCACCCCGCAGACAAATCAGGCTACTACTCAGTCACATTATCATGCCACCCCCAAGGCACATTATCATGCCACACAAGACATATTATAACCCCCTGAGACACATTATGACACCCCCCCAGCCTGCTGTACTTACCTATGCAGCTGACATCAGAGTAAAAAAGAACGCCTTGTAGAGTGAGCAGGTAAGCTCTTAGTCTCGTGAGATTTGGAGCTCCAGGCCTGCTCTGCAGGCTGCTGGACAGTATATGATGACATACGCTGACACCACACACTGTACGTGGACAGCTCCCCCCAGAGTTGGATTAAGGCTTTGGGGGGCCTGGGGCACTTGAGACAGGGGGCACTATGGTCTAAAATTAAGAGCATAGTATCATAATTCACAAAAGAGAGAGTTACTAAATAATACACAATGTAGAAAAAATTTACCATTCAGTCGCTTATCAAAAATTATTAAAATCAGAATTTTGAGGTTCAGTTTCAGTTAGGTGGCATCAATATTATTATTTATTATCGTAGATTTCTAAGGAACCACAGTGCTCCACTGAGCCATACAGTAGGGAAAATAGTACATTCATAAAACAGGGACATACTAGGTAGACTAAATAAGTGAAGACTTGAAAACAAAGGGTATGCAGGACCCTGCTCATTAGAGAGGAACAAGAGGAGCGAGTGTTGCTCAGATTGGAGATTATGACAGCTGTGAGGGTGCATTAGTGTGAATAGTGTTTTCGAGGATAAGGTCACCTCTAAAAAAAAGATAGGTTTTCAGAGAGTGTCTAAAGATTTGAAGACTGTGGGAAAGCTGGATTGAGCGTAGTAAGGAATTCCATAAGTGGGGAGCAGCACAAGAGAAGCCTTGTAGGTGGGATTGAGAGGTGGCATTGGACATGGTTGTGCACAGGGGAAAAATAGATACTGGGAAATGGTAGAAAAAGATGAGGAGATACATGTGATAATAGGGGCAAAGAGAGACAGACACATAAAGGGGGCGAAGGAAAGGACAGACACCCACAATGCGAAGACAAAGAGACACAAACACAAAGGGTATAGAGGTGGGGTTAGAGGGTGCACATCGTATGTATACAATAAGGCCGTGCACTGTCTATATATGGCATTGTGCAATCCTTTGGGCAGAGGAATGGAGGTGGTCCTGCTGGTGCCACCTATGCGGTCACCCTGACTGACTGTGCCTTGAGCATCTAGTGTGTTTTACAGAACTGGCAGAGCCCCAGAAAGAAAAATATACATATAGCAGCCCTGGGAGGTAGTGCAGCTCTAAAACCAACATTTTAAGAATATCACTAACCCCAGTTTACAAACAACCCTGACAGATTATACAGGTCATATACAGCTTTAAATACTGGAGACCAATAACTTCATAATAATCAATATCAATAACAAGTTTATTCTGACTTATAAAGTAAAGCAAAATAGATATAACTGTATATTTCAATACCTCAATATATCAGTTAAGTTCAGTGCTAAATAACTATTATAAAAAAGAGCTAATCAGTTAATTCTATTCCTTAGTGTTTGCTCATATATAAAAAGAATGCCAGATGTTTTTTTGTGCAGTATATTACAGTCCTCTTTTTTTTAAGTTACCTTACCTGTTGTTGCACCCGCGACCCGCGCGATCGCAGGTGCGCCACCTGCTGGAGAAAAAAAAAAGTACTTTTTTTTTTTCTTTTTACCCACTGATTGCCCCGGCCCATTTAGCCATCGGCCCTTCTGGCATTTGCCAGAAGGGGCAGATAGCCAGTCCGGCCCTGGTCAGTACAGATATAAGAGACCCGGACAGACTAGGGGGTCTGGATAAACCTCTCCGTCTGTCTGGGCCCCCTGAACTGACCAGCCCTTGTGACTCCGTAATGTGGCGGCACCCAGGCACTCATAGGCTGGGAGCATGCGGCAATGAAATCATCACTGTGCACTGCACTCCCCACTCCAGGTCTGTCAGTGACTGGGCGCCATCACCTCAAGCAGGTAACTTAATTCATTTATGATAGGGGAGGAGAGACGGGAACATTTACTGTGATTGGCGGGGTGGAGAGGGGAACATTTACTACAATGGTATTGAGGAGAGGGGGGGGGACATTTTACTGTGATGGGCAGAGGGGAACATTTTACTGCGATGGGGGAGGGGAATATTTTACTGTGATTGGGAGGGAGGTATTTTACTGTGATGGGGAGGGAGGTATTTTACTGTGATGAGGGAGGGGGTGCATGTAGGGCTGTTTTCACATTGGGCACACAGGGCAACTGCCCGGGGGCCCTACTTGATTAAGGGCCCCATAGCCAGGGCTCTGAAGTAATTAAGAAAAAAAAACAAAAAAATTACTTTTTTGCGGTCATCCTGCTCCCTCCTTCTTCCCTGCTGCGCTCGCACTGAATGTTGGGCGTGACATCATAACCCCTGACATTTTCGGTGAGGAGCTCACCGGGAGGAGCCACGACGCGATGGACAAGCAAGCAAGGAAGAAAGAACACAGACAACAAAAAAGAAGAGAAGAAGGTGATAGAAAGCTAAGTGAAGGGGGACAAATAGGAGAATAATGGAGGGCACAGTGTCTGATACAGGGGGAGACTAGAACCAGGGTGAAGGGTGACAAATAGAAAAAAACATTTATATGGATTAATCTCTGAAGTATAACATGTTTTTTTTAAATGTTTAAGCACTGACTTTTTAAGCAGGTAGCAATAAATAGAAACTTAATTTTATCAATAACTTACATTTTTATTCCTGTGAGTGGTTGTGCTGGTAGGGGCCTCAGTGCACTGCTTTGCCCGGGGGCCCCTAACGTTGTTAAGATGGCCCTGGGTGCATGTATGGTGAAGATGGAGGGGGCATGGAGGGGGAGGGGGGCCTTGCCAAATTAATTGGTACTGGACCCTACAGTTTCTGATGGCAGACCTGATTAGAACAGTTATTAGGAATGAAAATGTAAAGTGCATGGTTACTAACTGGCAGAGTATATGTTCCCTGTCTCCTAGCTCAGCACAAACATTAAATAATGTATGACCCTGCCTGAATCAACATAGCTCTTACTCTCAATGTTAAAGACCATTTAAACTTTTAAACAAATGGATTCCTTTAAATCTATTAGACTGAAACCTACATATTTGCCAACATAATATGATAAATGTTAGCTCCTGTACAAAGTAAATGTTTTAGTTTTACTTAAGTCAGGTTCAGTTTACATTCATGAAATATTAATACAGAAAAAGTATATTAACATACATGGAAATATAATAAATAGAAACAGTTACAAGTTTCTAGAAACAATACATGAAATCTCATATAGCCAGTCTTATGGCAATGCACACAAAATGTTCCAAGACCTTTAGTGGGGAGATACCAGGGCACTTATATATAAGTTCACTAGAAAGATTTCAAAGTCCAGTTGGCCATTAGGCTTTTAAACTGATAATAAGATCCTAGGATAAAATCATTAGGTGGCGGTATTATTCTATCCACACATACAATATGTTATCACTTTATATTGCAGTAGATGGCAACAGTATTGCACCTAAGTACATAGTAAATAAAGGTTTTTCTAATGTTTACTTCATTCAAGGGCACAGCTTAAAATATATTTTCATCCAATCACATACTAGGGGGTAAATGTATCAATCTCCGGTTTTGTCAACTCGCGGGAGTTGACAAAACTGGAGATTGATACATTTATCCCTAGATGTAATAATTTCTGTCTTTGTATGTGAGGTTAATACATGCTGTTTGTGTAAACTTTTGTCTAGAACATTGTAACGTGGACAATGTTAAAGGAGAACAGAATATAATATGTAATAGGGACAGAAGATAATTGACCTTATTCAAAGGTGGACACATATGTCTTAAAAATGTATGTAGAGGAAAAAAACATGTAAAAAAAACTTATTTATGTGTACATGTTGAGGTGAATGGATCTCATAATGCCTTCAGTTTAAAAACAGTAGCATTTTTAGTGTACATTGCACATGTGAAGTACGTTAATGCGTATCTTATGCAAAAAAAACCACTATATGGTCAAAAGTATTTGGCCACACCTGTTAATTATTGAATTGAGTTGTTTCAATCAGACCCTTTGCCAGAGGTGTATAAAATCTGGCAACTAGCCATGCAGTCTCCATTTGCACACATTTGTACAAGAAATGGATCATTCTGAAGAGCTCAGTGACTTCAAGTGTGGTAATGTGATAGGATGCCACCTATAAGATAATATAAGGTGGCTTGTAAAATTTCACCCTGGAAGCATTTAGTAACAACAGCAACTCAGCCATGAAGCGTAAGACCACATAAAATTACATAGCAGGGTCAATGACTGCTAAGGTGCATGGTGCATAAAAGCAACCAACGCTGTTCTGATTCCATAGCTGCAGAGTTCCAAACTTCCACTGGCATTAATGTAAGCACAAAAACTGTGTGGCGGAAGCTTAATGTCCAAGCAGCTGCATGCAAGCCTCACATCACCAAGGCCAATGCCAAGCGTTGGATGGAGTGGTGTAAAGCACATCAACACTGGACTCTGGAGCAGTGGAAACGTGTTCTGTGGAGTGACGAATGATGCTTCTCTGTTTGACAGAGAGATGGGCGAGTCTGGGTTTGGTGGATGCTGGGAGAACACTAACTGCCTGACTACATTATGTCAACTTTGAAATTTGGTGGATGAGGGATAACGGTATAGGGCTGTTTTTCAGGGTTTGGGCTGGGCCCCTTATCTCCAGTGAAGGTCAATCTTAATGCTTCACCATACCAAGTCATTTTGGACAATGCTATGCTTTCAACTTTGTGGCAACAGTTTGGGGAATGTTCTTTTCTATTCTGTTCTTTTCTATTCCAACATGACTGTGCCCCATTGCACATATCAAGGACTACAAAGACATGTTTTGATGAGTTCAGTTTGGAAGAACTTAACTGTCCCGCACAGAGCCCTGACCTCAACCCCATCAAACACCTGTGGGATGAACAGTAATGGAGCCTTCTAGTCCAACATCAATGCCTGACCTCATAAAAGCTCTACAGAATGAATGGACACACATTCCCATTGAAACACACCAACATCTCGTGGAAAGCCTTCCATCAAGAGTGGAAGCTGTTATCGCTGCAAAAGCAGGACCAACTCCATATTAAAGCATATGTATTTGAATACAATGTCATGTCACGTCTGGTTCTTCCTCCTCCCCATACCCTCTCCCCCCTACTCTTTTCGCTCTACAATTCCTCCCTTGGTGCTCTCATCTCCTCCTTCTTCAGTATCATCTTTATGCTGACAACATTCAACTCTGTATCTCCTCTCCTGATCTTTCCTCCACCCTCCTCGCTCGGGTATCCGACTGCCTCTCCACCATCTCCTCCTGGATGTCCGAGCACTTTCTCAAAATCAATATCTCAAAAACTGAACTCATTGTCTTTCCTCCGCCCAGACACCCATCCCACGATGACCTCTCTATTGTCGTCAACAACACCACCATCTTCTCTGTCACCCAACTTCGCTGCCTGGGTGTCACCCTCGACTCCTCTCTCTCTTTTGCCCCCCACATTCATTCCGTTGCCCAACTACGCAACATCGCCCGCATCCGTCCTTTTCTCTCTCAGGATGCCACCAAAACCATCATCCACGCACTCATCATCTCCCACCTTGATTATTGTAACCTCCTCCTCACTGGCCTCCCCCACTCCCGTCTCTCCCCCCTCCGCTCTATATTCAATGCGGCCGCAAGACTCATCTTCCTCTCACGCCGCTCCTCCTCTGCCTCCCCTCTCTGCCTTGCCTTACACTGACTCCCCTTCCCCTAGAGAATCCTTTTCAAACTCCTCACCACCACTTACAAGGCTCTCTCCAATTCTACTGCCCCTTATATCTCTAACCTCCTCTCCATTCCCACTCCTGCCGGCTCCCTGCGCTCGGCCAACGACCGCCGCCTCTCCTCCACCCTTATCACCTCTTCCCACTCCAGAATCCAAGTGTCACGGGCACTAGGAGTTTTACCCAGAATTCACCAGATTTAGCTACACTTACCAGAAGTACGGACCTCTGGGTAGTGTGGTGAATCGATGGAACCATACAGTGGAATAGAGGAAAGGAATGTCAATAGTATAAATGCTGAGTCCTGGTACCGTGGAAACTATAATGGAAAAGTCAGCGACTTGCAGCTACAATACAGAGGCACTTGTAGACTTAGTCCAGCCAATAGATATCATACAGAGTAGTAGCTATATCACAAGGAAACATGAATAGTCAACAGTTGGTAAGTCTCACTACGGATATGTAGAGAAGACTTATCCAGCGCAGGTGTGTAACAGAATAGCGTGAGTGGTCTGCAATTGGCAAGTTGTACCACTTGATGTGATGAGACGACTTGTCCAGGTGCAGGCGTGGAACAGAGTAATGTGAGTGGTCTGCAATAGGCAAGTTGTACCACTTGATGTGCAGGGACGACTTGTCTAGGTGCAGACGGGGAACGGAGTAACGTGAGTGGTCTGCAATAGGCAAGTTGTACCACTTGATGTGCAGGGAAGACTTGTCCAGGTGCAGGCGTAAAATGGAGTAACGTGAGTGGTCTGCAATAGGCAAGTTGTACCACTCGATGTGCAGGGAAGACTTGTCCGAGAGTTGGCAAGTAACGGAGGCAGTGAGAGTAGATTGCAGCAGGTAAGTTCCACTAACGATGAGGAGAGGAGACTTGTCCAGGAGCAGGCAGGTAACGGAGGCAGTGAGAGTAGACTGCAGCGGGTAAGTTCAACTAACGATGAGGAGAGGAGACTTGTCCAGGAGCAGGCAGGTAACACGAGCAGAAACAGCTCAGAGTCTCAAGGAATGAGAACCAAGAACAGGCAACGGTAATAAGGCAACAGGTGCTTTAAATACTGAGAGGTGATTAGTTGACCAATGAGACTAGAGGCGAGGTATTAACAGTTCAGGGTTTCTGCACATGCGCAATCTTCGTCAAGATGGCGGAGTGCCGCGGCTCAGGAGAGGCGCCGGCAGGAGCGAGAGAGATCCATGTCCTAACTTAGTGACACTAACAGTTCGGTGAATGACAGTACCCCCCCTTTTAAAGGTGGGCACAGAACACTTAGAACCAGGTTTGCCCGGATATTTGGAATAAAACTTTTTCAGAAGAGCTGGAGCATTAAGATCATCTGCACAGATCCAAGAGCGCTCCTCTGGACTAAAACCTTTCCAATGCACTAGGAAGCAAAGGATTCCCCTAGAGATTTTTGCATCAAGTATATGAGTAATCTCAAACTCCTCCTCTTGTTGAGCTTGAACTGGGCGAGATACTGAACAAGGAGCAGAAAATCGGTTGAGGACGAGAGGTTTGAGCAATGAAACATGTAAAGAATTGGAGGTTCTTTGGTAAAGACAGCTTAAAACAAACAGGATTTATCACTTGAACGATTTTATAAGGACCAATAAAACGCGGAGCAAACTTCATGGAAGGAACCTTCAGGCGAATATTCTTGGTAGAGAGCCATACACGATCTCCAATTTTAAGTGCTGGAATTGCTCGCCTCTTTTTATCCGCAAAAAATTTATATCTTGAAGATGCCTTTTTCAAAGAGCATTTAACCTGAGCCCAAATGGATTTAAAGATTTGACATACAGCCTCCACAGCAGGAACTTGGGTGGGAGGGAGGGCAGGAAATTCTGGGAGAGACGGATGGTGACCGTTTACAATGAAAAATGGTGTTTTAGAAGATGACTCATGATGCATATTATTATGGGCGAATTCGGCCCATGGAAGCAAATCTACCCAATTGTCCTGGTTGGCTGAAGAAAAAATTCTTATGAAAGTCTCTAGATCTTGATTGACTCTCTCGGTCTGTCCATTTGATTAAGGATGGTAAGATGATGATAGTGACAGTTGGATTCCCAAGGTTTTGCAAAGGGCACGCCAAAATCTGGAGACAAACTGCACTTCTCTGTCCGAAACAATTTCAGATGGACATCCATGAATTCAAAATACTTCCTTGATGAAATGATCAGCCAATGTAGCAGAAGAAGGTAATCCTATCAAAGGGACGAAATGAGCCATTTTAGAGAATCTATCTACCACTACCCAAATGGTATTGCATTTCTTGCTGAGAGGAAGATCAGTAACAAAATCCATACTTATATGGGTCCATGGTTTAGAAGGAATGGGTAATGTTTGAAGTAGTCCTGCCGGCGTTCTATGGGAAACTCTAAATTGGGAACAAACATCACAAGCCGCCACAAACTCTTTGACATCTTTTCTAATAGAGGGCCACCAGTAACTTTGAGAGAGAATCTTTAATGTTTTTCGTTCTCCAGAATGCCCAGCAAAATGAGAGGAATGATACCATGACAAAATCTTTTTGCGAAGAAGTGGTGGAACAAAAGTTTTCCCAAACGGTAGATCATTGGTGGAAGAAGCAGCTAAACTGACACATTTAGGATCCAGTATGGGACGATCCAAACAATCTTCAATATCAGAGGAAGAGGCTACCGCCCGAGACAATGCATCCGCATTTTTATTCTTAGCAGCCGGTTATAATTAAGTCAAAGCGAGAGAAAAAAAGTGACCATCTTGCTTGTCGGGGGTTCATACATTGAGCTGATTGTAGATAGAGAAGATTTTTATGGTCAGTAAAAATAGTCACGGGGTGACGAGCACCCTCTAGTAAGTATCTCCACTCCTCTAAAGCCAATTTTATGGCTAATAGCTCCTTATCTCCAATAGTATAATTCTTCTCAGCAGGTAATAAACTTCGTGAGTAGAAAGCACAAGGATGGAATTTCTTTTGTTTAGATTTCTGAGATAGAATTGCTCCTAGTCCAATATTAGAGGCATCTACATCAAGGAAAAAAGGAAGGGTAACATCAGGTTGTCGAAGAATAGGAGCAGTAGAAAACGCCTTCTTGAGGAACTGAAATGCTTGAAGAGCCTCAGGAGACCATTGCTTGGTATTAGCATCTTTACGGGTAAGCGCCACAATAGAAGAGACAATGGAGGAGAAACCTTGAATAAAACGTCGATAATAGTTAGCAAATCCTAAAAAGCGTTGAATAGCTCTGAGAGTAGTTGGCTGGGGCCAATGTAACACTGCATTCACTTTCTCCGGATCCATCTCCAGACCTACTCCAGACACAATATATCCCAGGAAGGGAATCTGAGATAATTCAAAGGAACATTTCTCCAGTTTACAAAATAACGATTTTTTCCGGAGCCTAGAAAGGACCTCTGCCACATGTAATCGATGGGATGCAAGATCTTGAGAAAATATCAATATGTCGTCTAGATAGACCACGACACAAACATACAACAAGTCCCGGAAAATTTCGTTCACAAACCCCTGGAAGACAGTTGGGGCGTTACACAACCCAAAGGGCATGACAAGATATTCATAATGTCCATCCCTGGTGTTAAAAGCTGTCTTCCATTCGTCTCCGGCCTTGATCCGAATTAAATTATAAGCACCACGAAGATCCAGTTTAGTGAATATTCGAGCTCCCTAAATGCGATCAAAAAGTTCAGTTATTAACGGAATGCGGTAACGAGTTTTGATGGTTATGGCATTAAGACCTCGATAATCTATACACATCTTAAAGACCCGTCCTTCTTCTTAACAAAAAAGAAACCCGCTCCAGCGGGAGAAATAGACGGTCGAATGAATCCACGATGGAGATTCTCCTTGACATAGTCAGACATCGCCTGGGTCTCTGGTAACGCAAGAGGGTAAACACGACCCCTAGGAGGATTTTTACCAGGTTGTAAATCTATTGGACAATCCCAAGGCCGATGAGTCGGAAGACGTTCTGACTGGGCTTTATCAAATGCATCAGCAAAGGAGTTGTACTGTGGAGGAATACCAGGTGGACAAGGTGTTATAGATGATTTATTTATTTTCACTGGAACCACTTGAGTTAAACATCGGTGATGACAATCTGAACCCCAGGAAATAACTTGCGGCACATTCCAGTCAATCTGTGGAGAATGGAGTTGAAGCCACGGAAAGCCAAGTACAATAGGACTAGTAGTAACCGGAAGCACTAAAAACGAAATTTGCTCTTGATGTAAAGCCCCGATTTGAAGGTTTACAAGAATGGTACGTTGAGTAATAGTTTCATTAATAATTCGTGAACCATCTATGGTCGTAACAGTAATAGTTGTTTTTAAAGGAGTCACAGGTAAAGACCACTGACACACTAAGGAACTTGAAATAAAACTCTCAGCAGCTCCAGAGTCCAGAAGTGCTTGCGATGTAAAAGACTTAGTAGAAGTGGAAACAGTAACAGCAAACGAGCAAACTTTAGAATTCAAAAGGTGTGGAGAGGATTCCAGGGACCCCAACCTTACCTCTCCAGAACAGGTTAGGGCCTTGCGTTTCCCGACTTCCTAGGGCATGAGTTCAGCAAGTGATTAGGATCAGCACAATAAATACAGAGCTTATTCTTCAACCGTCGTTCCCTCTTTTCTGTAGTCAATCTAGAATGTCCTACCTCCATGGGTTCCACTGAAGGTGAGGGATGACGAAATCGAGAAGGCAAACGACCCGTTACTTTAGGTGAAGACTCCTTTTCAGAATTTCTTTCTCGGAATCTCATGTCCACTCTGTTGCACAAAGATATCAACGCATCCAAAGAAGATGGTAACTCTTGGGAAGCCAGTACGTCTTTAATGTTGTCAGCAAGACCTTGCCAGAAGGCAGCTATCAATGCCTCACTATTCCATTGGAGTTCAGAGGCAAGTGTGCGAAATTGAATTACGTACTGTGCTACTGAACGGGATCCTTGACGTAATCGAAGAATACTAGATGCAGCAGAAATAACACGACCAGGTTCATCAAAAATTCTTCGGAAAGTTGAAATGAACATGGCACTATCCTCCAGCAGGGGGTCATTTCTTTCCCACAAAGGAGAGGCCCATGCCAAAGCCTGTCCAGAAAACAGAGAGATTAAATAGGCCACTTTAGAGCGATGAGTAGGGAAATTTTGAGGTTGGAGCTCAAAATGAATCGAGCACTGGTTGAGAAAGCCACTGCAAGCTTTTGGATCACCATCAAATTTTGAGGGAGTAGGCAGGTGTAAAGTAGAAGCAACAGACACCTGGGATGGCACTGGGGAAAAAGAAGACTCCGGGGGATTATTAGTAGAGGATACATTTTGCACAGGATCTCCCCGAGAGACTAGAGACTGCAAACATTGAACTAATTGTTGCTGACGAGCATCTTGTTGTTCAACCCGAGTAACCAGGTACTGCAGCATATCCTTAGTTGTTGGTTCCGATCCTGGGTCTGTCATGGCCTGTTCTTACTGTCACGGGCACTAGGAGTTTTACCCAGAATTCACCAGATGTAGCTACACTTACCAGAAGTACGGACCTCTGGGTAGTGTGGTGAATCGATGGAACCATACAGTGGAATAGAGGAAAGGAATGTCAATAGTATAAATGCTGAGTCCTGGTACCGTGGAAACTATAATGGAAAAGTCAGCGACTTGCAGCTACAATACAGAGGCACTTGTAGACTTAGTCCAGCCAATAGATATCATACAGAGTAGTAGCTATATCACAAGGAAACATGAATAGTCAACAGCTGGTAAGTCTCACTACGGATATGTAGAGAAGACTTATCCAGCGCAGGTGTGTAACAGAATAGCGTGAGTGGTCTGCAATTGGCAAGTTGTACCACTTGATGTGATGAGACGACTTGTCCAGGTGCAGGCGTGGAACGGAGTAACGTGAGTGGTCTGCAATAGGCAAGTTGTACCACTTGATGTGCAGGGACGACTTGTCCAGGTGCAGGCGGGATACAGAGTAATGTGAGTGGTCTGCAATAGGCAAGTTGTACCACTTGATGTGCAGGGAAGACTTGTCCAGGTGCAGGCGGGAAATGGAGTAACGTGAGTGGTCTGCAATAGGCAAGTTGTACCACTCAATGTGCAGGGAAGACTTGTCCAGGTGCAGGCGTGGAATGAAGTAACGTAAGTGGTCTGCAATAGGCAAGTTGTACCACCTGATGTGAAGGGAAGACTTGTCCAAGAGTTGGCAAGTAACGGAGGCAGTGAGAGTAGACTGCAGCGGGTAAGTTCCACTAACGATGAGGAGAGGAGACTTGTCTAGGAGCAGGCAGGTAACGGAGGTAGTGAGAATAGACTGCAGCGGGTAAGTTCCACTAACGATGAGGAGAGGAGACTTGTCCAGGAGCAGGCAGGTAACACGAGCAGAAACAGGAAACACCTCAGAGTCTCAAGGAATGAGAACCAAGAACAGGCAACGGTAATAAGGCAACAGGTGCTTTAAATACTGAGAGGTGATTAGTTGACCAATGAGACTAGAGGCGATGTATTAACAGTTCAGGGTTTCTACACATGCGCAATCTTCGTCAAGATGGCGGACGGCCGCGGCTCAGGAGAGGCGCCGGCAGGAGTGAGAGAGATTCATGTCCCAACTTAGTGACACTAACAGTCCGGTGAGTGACACCAAGACTTTTCCCGTGCAGCCCCCCTTCTCTGGAACGACCTCCCTCGTTCCATCCATCTCTCTCCTACTCTGTGCTCCTTCAAACGTGTACTCAAAACTCACCTCTTCCTCAAAGCCTACCAACCATCTACTTAACCCCCATCTCCTCCCTTTGCTCGTCCTCCCTTCTCTCCTCTTGCCTCAACTGGCTCCTCTTGTGCCTGGTCTGTTTACCCTCCCTTAGGATGTAAGCTCGTATGAGCAGGGCCCCCTCCCCTCCTGTCTCCATACCTGTTCTTGCACTCCGTTTTTACTGCATATGACTAGCCGGAGTTTCTGAAGTATTGGTACTTTTTGTTCATTGTTCTGTATGGTTTCACCCTGTAAAGTCTACTGTTAGTACTGTGTGCAGCACTGCGGATATCTTGTGGCACCTAACAAATAAATGATAATAATAATAATAATAATAAAAATAATAATTACAGTCCCAATGGTCAAGCATCCGAATACTTTTGTCCATATAGTGTATATATGTGTATATATGTGTGTTTGTGTACACATATATATATATATATATATATATATATATATATAAAAGAAAAATGGAGGAGGAGGCACACAATAGTGTGGTATAATGATATAATGTTGGGATCACACAAGAGCCCACAGTAAGACCGGAAACACCAGTGGAGTGGAAACCAGGAAACGAAAACTGTAATATAACATCCAATGTATGATGTACAATACAAGTTACAGCTTATTCTCAAACAGAGTCACAGTGAGTGAACTCACAGAATTTCCATATATTAAACACCCAGGACACACTTATGCAGATGTATGCGTACCAGATAGCAAAACTTTTAAGCTTTGTATACGTAGATATCCTTCATCTGGTCATAAACGGGTCACACGACTGGATACATAACTGTCAGCCTACGCTGGGACCCCAGAGTGAATAGAGCTGAAGTCTTATTCACTCCTCTGGGCTTGAATTCAATCCCAGCACTGCACTTTTTCGTCTCGAAACCTGCACACCATACCATCGGCGCCACTAGCGTCTGCGCATGAGCTCACAGACCTGTATATATATATAAAAAAAACCTGGGTATGGAAGCCTGGTATCACCTTCCGGGGTTGATAATATTTATAGCAGCTGAGTGTTTTCACCCAAGTCCAAGGGTTTCGTTCAGTAAGAACACAAAAGAAAGCCCCAAAATAAACTTTACGTCTGGCTCTAACTAAACATTGTTCACTCCTGACTAACAGACTAACACTAAATAAAAAGAAGTTTCAGCACAGTAACTGTTTTCTAACATCGGGTTTTAACATTTTATTTACCTCCTTGGACATAGACTCACGCTGATGAAGCGGTAAGCGAAACGCGTTGGAAGGGTAGCTGTATCTCCAATCCGTCTCTGATCTTGGACAGAACCGATCAAGGAACAGCATTAATACCCAGCTCTACTCCCATCGCATGCGCATGCGCACTTTGGTGATGGCCGCGGCCGCGACTACACCAGTCTATTTGGATCACACTGCTCTCTTTAACAGAGGCAGTCATCTCGGGAGGCGTCACAGCGCACCAACCCTTTAGGGGTAAGTCTATTGCTACCAGCACCTATATCACCATTATTTTGGATGGGATTGTCATGCTTATTTACCCAGCGTCGTTCTGGCACATTATACATCTACTATGAACACCGGAACTGTATCTACATTACAGCGCTAGGACTTTGAGCCTGCTTTCCGGATTATGTGTTCTGCTTTCTGGAATCTCTGAACAATGCATTTCATTGTGATGCACCATTCGGTGTACTGTTTTGTCAATAACTGACAGTCCGATTATTACTTGGATTACTGCACTATTTATTGGACTCATTTATCCATTTAGCTCCCTTTGGGACCTCCGTGTCCAATATAACGGGAATGTCGCTATTTGTTTGAGCCAAGGTAAATATATGCCTACCAGTGTGCAATATATTTGTTTACCAGTGTCAAGGTTGCAACCATTTATTATGATATCACTGTACCATTTGTAACTATTTGACACCATTTGGAATAAATCAAACTTTTATATTTGATACATATGTGCGCTAAGGGGACACTCTACGCTTTATAGACTCGCGCTGGCCTTTGGGTATCATATATCGGTTAAGTTGACCTTGACCCCTGGCCCTGTAACAGTGACATGTTTTATTATTGCGGTTCGGCCGGGTAGCTCTGAAAATACATCCCTGTTTTTCATCATGAACTCCTTAGCCTTTTTGGTCATTGAGAATAACTCTGTACGTTTCCTTCAGGAATTAAAGGACGGTGGGTTATTGGTGGGCCTAGTTTAGCTGCCAGGGCTGACCTATCCTTCAAGGGTTTTATTAGGTTAACATGGTAAATTTGCTTGGACTTTCTTTTTCCCGGCTGATATACTTTATAGTTAACCTCACTCACCTTTTCCCTGATCTCAAATGGGCCCTGCCATTTGGCAAAAAAATTGCTTTCTACTATGGGCACCAGAAGCAGAACTCCGTTCCCAGGGGTAAAGGTACATACACGGGCGTTCCTATTATCACCATCTGTTAAGTATGTTGGGTGTGTTCCATATGTTCCCTGACAATTGGTACCACTGCAGCAATACGGTCCTGCATTTGAGACACATTTTTAATAACATTTTTATACGGATTGGGTTGCCCTTTCGACGTTTCCTTTGCCACATACATCAATCCTTTGGGGTGTCTCCCATATAATAGATCAAATGGAGAGAACCCTGTAGAAGACTAAGGAATTTCTCTAATGCTCAGTAACAAATATGGCAACACATAGTTTTTCTCATCTCTGTCTACAACTTTATAAAGGATGGTTTTTATGGTTTTATTGAAATTTTCCACCAAGCCATCAGTCTAATAAACTGATGTCCTGTGAGTGACTTTAAACAATTTACACATTTCTTTCATGATTTAAACATGAAGGGGGTGCCTTGGTCAGTCACAATTTTTTTAGGTATTCCTACCTGGCTGAAACTATGAACCTAATCTCTAGCTATCGTCTTGGTTTAAATATTGCTGAAAGGAATTGCTTCAGGTTAGCGGCTAGGATAATCCATTATTACTAGGATATACTGATGCCCCCGAGCAACAAGGACCCAAAAGCTCCATAGCTATCCTGTCAAACGGGACCTCCATAAAAGTCATGGGCACTAGTGGGCTCCTGACATGGTTCTGGGTGCATAATACTGGCACTTGGGACAGGAAGAACAATAATTGGATACCTCTTAATGCACCCTTGACCAAAAAAACTGCTGTAAGATCCTTTCAGTGTTTTTTTTAATGCCCCTGCTGTGATGTGACCATGTGCTAGGTCTAACACGCTTCTCCTATATGAGCGGGGAACTACCAGTTGATCTTTCACATCCTCATCTCTTTTGTCATTTGGTGCATAAGCTCATTATGAAAGGTCATGTGAGGGTATGCAAGCTTTTCATCAGCTTCAACTGGCTTCCCATTAATAACATTCACATTTTCTCTGGCTTTTACTAGGCTGGGGTCTCTTAATTACTTTGACGCAAATAGTTCTTTCATCCAGGGCCGGTGCTAGGGTCCTTGGCGCCCTAGGCACACTGTGAAAATTGCCCCCCTCCGCACGCCCGCAGGCACACTTTAAATATCGGCGCCCCCCGCCGCAGGTACCCTGTCAATCAAAATCGGCACTTCCCTCCCCTCCCCACGTCTTTCCTTATCCTCCGCTCACTAACTGTCGGGTGTGACATCATCATCACGGCCCGACAGTGTCTGTGAGTGTAGGGGAGAAGACAGAGCAGAGAGGAGCAGCTTAATGCAGGTAAGATTCATAGACCCTTCCCCCCTCCCCGTGGATTTTTCGGAAGCTGTGCGGCGGCTTCCGAGAAATCCACGGCCATGTATCATCTACAATACATACATACACATATCCCAGGCCATGTATCACCTACAGTACATACACACATATCCCAGGCCATGTATCACCTACAGTACATACACACAGGTATCCCAGACCATGTATCACCTACAGTACATACACACAGGTATTCCAGACCATCACCTACAGTACATACACACATGTCCCAGGCCATGCATCACCTACAGTACATACACATGGGTATCTCAGGCCATGTATCACCTACAGTACATACACACAAGTATCCCAGGCCATGCATCACCTACAGCACATACACACAGGTATCCCAGACCATGTATCACCTACAGTACATACACACAGGTATCCCAGACCATGTATCACCTACAGTACATACACACAGGTATTCCAGACCATCACCTACAGTACATACATACATACCCCAGGCCATGTATCAGTTATACAAAAACTAATATAAGTAACCAGGCGTATTTACGAAAGATAAGCAGGCAGTGGCTCTCAGGCAGCTGTGGAACTACAAGTCCCAGCACAGTCAGCTGGAGTGCCACAGGTTGCCCTGGGTCCTACTAATACCCGCATTATGTCAGCAGAGACTCACCCAGGCGGGCCAGTGGGTGTAACCCTTCATCTTGGCGAACACCAGGTCCCCGCACTTGTACTCCCTCTGTCTGCTGGAGCGGGACATGGCAGAGGTCAGCGAAGGCCGCGGCGAGGAGTCCAGGAAAGAGCGGGAAAAGCAGAGGCGGCTGACACCGGGGTACGGAGAGCAGGCCGAGGGTGGAGTGCTGCTGGCGGCGGATGCGGCTACTCAAGGACGCGGCGTGCGGCCTGTGTCTGGTGCTGGGTGTCCGGCGGGGGGAAGGTGCCCATCCAGTTGTTTGAATCTCTCCTCTCTGGTGTTGATTTGCTCCCTCCTCTGCTCTCCACCCCCTCACTCTCCGCCTCCTTCTCATCGGCGATCCGCTGATCACGCCTGGTGCTTTTGAAAAATCCGGGACCGCTGCCGACTTCCCGCACAGTTTTAAACGACAATAGCCAATGTTTTTCAATTTTGAGGCCCCTGCTTTCATCACATTACGGTTAGGGATACTTTCAGCTCTGTCTATAGCTTCTCCTGCCACTGGCAATTTTCGTTTACAATACTAGCAAATGGAAACGGCTCTGTGAGTTCACAGAACACACCCACTGTCAGTGGATTATCAGTGCAATCAAACGGCTCTATAACCTGAGACCATAAAGGATTTCCATAACTTCCAAAAATTGGAAAAATCTCTCCAACTTGTACAGAAGACAAACTACAAGAGGTCTCAATAGTCACCTTGGCAGTGACATAGTGTCGGGTGTCACCATGTTTACAAGTTACTGCAACAGTTGTTCACTGCCATTTTGAGGAAATTACTAATCCTGCTTTCACAAGGTTAATTACATTTCCTGACTCTAACAATGTCTCTGTCTTGTTGTCCTCCAATTGAATTACACATATTTGTTTTTTGGCTCCGCCAGAGGTAAACCAATACAGACTAACCTGGCAAAGGAAGTCATTCTACTGCAATCAAAAGCAGCAACACATTGCATGGATTCTTTTATGACACCTAATACATTGAAGCACATAATTGTTAACTGTTTCGTGTGGCGGGGAACTTCCTGGCCTCACTGACCAGTCTCCATTGCCAGCCTCATCACTTTTATGACAACTTAACCCCTCAACACCCTTTTCTCCTGGGAACAGTCTTACCAGGTAATGCTGAACTGCGCTGTCATGGGTCTAGGGGGCACTGTGGTGCAACCAACAGTTCCTCTGCAGCAAGATATCTCTCCACCACCTCGTCCAACTTCTCACCAGTTTGAGGGTCTCCACAGCTCACACACTTGCGCAAAACCAAGGATAGAAACCTTAGATTCTGGTCCATGATGACTCTTTCCACCATCTTGGGACCAGTTAATGTCTCAAGTTCTAACCACTTCTCGATCAAGTGGATGAGGTTTTGAATCTGTGAGCGAGGCTCTAACTAAACACTGGTCACTCCTGACTAACAAACTAAGACAAAACAAAAAGAGTTTTCAGCACAGTAACTTACAGGCAGATATCAGGCTTTCTCTCACAGAAATTCTGTAGTCCCTGTCCCAAGGCAGTAAGAGACTGAGTGAGCTGCCTTGTAGTTTTTTTACTAGCACCACTCTGGTGCTAATTCTGATTACCAGCAGAATCACTGGTAACTTGTTAGACCCAGTTAATGGGCCCAATGGATGAAGCGCCTCCCCTGTCTCTTAATCATTCTGGCAAAGTGTATCAACCCAGATCAATCTGTAGATCGTCAAGCCTCAAAATTTATCGGCTGTAGCCAGGGCCTGATCAACCACTAGGCTGATCAGGCTGCAGCCTGGGGCGCTGAGTCCTGGGGGGGCGCAGCGCGGAACACTGACAAGCTGTTGTTTTTGTTGTTTGGTTTTTTTTCTTCAAGTGCCGGTGATCGGCTTCTTTCTCCTCTAATGGGGCTGCCCCTGGCCTCAAGGGGGCGGTCCCGCATGTTCCTGTACCCAATCACGCAGCTAACAGCATCCGACGCTGTTAGCTGCCCTATCAGTTTATTGCTTAGTGTGGTCACGTGAGAGCACACATCTCACGTGACCACACTAATCACACAGAGCGCGCCCCTGCAGCTAACAGCATCCGACGCTGTTAGCTGGGTGGGAAGATGACAGAAGCGCCGGCGTCTGGTCAGAGGAGAACAGAAGACAGCAAGGTAAGTGCTTGTTAAATATCAGGGGGGTAACACATCGGATGTGGAGGGGGGAGATGACTGGGGGGATCTTATAAATTGGATATGGGGGGATTAATGATCTGCTTGTATGGATTGGATAAGGGGGATTAATGGAGTGAAAATGGGGAGGTAATGAACTGGCTGGAGGGGGGTTTATGAATTGGATGGGGGGGATTAATGAAGTGAAAATGGGGATTAATGAACTGGCTAGATGGGGGGGTTTATGAATTGGATAGAGGGGGCATATGAATTGGATGGGGGAGTTAATGAAATGGCTAGAGGGGGGGATTAATGAAGTGAAAATGGGGAAAAATGAACTGGCTAGAGGGGGGGTTATGAATTGGATAGAGGGGGCATATCAATTGGATGGAGGGTGTTAATGAAATGGCTAGGGGGGGATTAATGAAGTGAAAATGGGGAGGTAATGAACTGGCTACGGGGGGGGTTAATGAATTGGATAGGGGGGGTCATAAACTGTCTGGTGCGGGTTGATAAAAATGACAGGGGGGATGAATTGGTGGGGAGGTGATGAAATAGCTTGTAGGGGACAGGATTTCTGTATTGTGTGGTGGTGATGTTGATGCTGACTGGTTTCAGCGGTCACTAGAATACTAAATACTAGATAGACAGGGCTGGTAGATGTTACTATAGGAGTGTAAATAATTTTCATATATTTTATTGTCTGTCTGTACTAGGGGGTTGTTTTGTATCATTCAGGGTTTGTTAAAATTTTGCACTATAATACAATTTTTGCAATATTTATTTCCATTTTTTTTAAATACAGGACTCCCAAGCTTCCAGAAGCCAACGGACAACACTCCAAGAACAAGCAAAAGAGAACACCAGGTAGTCTACGCTGCAAGATCAGGTAAGAGAAGAAGTGCATAATGAAGTGTGTTTTATGTATTAATGTTTTACAATTTTATTTACAGATATATATATATATATATATATATATATATATATATATAAATATTTTATTTACACACACACACACACACACACACACACACTGGGGGGGCGCAACTAGTGTAGTAGCCTGGGGCGGCTGTGACCCTTAATCAGGCCCTGGCTGTAGCGGACGTCATCAGAGGGATGGCATGGCTTGAAACATTCCAGGGTTAAATAGTAGAATGTAGTAAAACCAGCTAATCAGCTAGTAAAAAGCTTGGACATTATTTGTAATCATATATATATATATATATATATATATATATATATATATATATATATTGTAACAAAGGGAGGCATTTATCTGACAAGATGCAGAGAAAACATACAAGCAAAATAAAACATTGGCACAGTTATACACCTAGGTTGAGATTAAACCAGGTAAAAACTTATGTGTAGTTTAAAGTTTTGTTAACTTACATGATTTCCTCTCAGCAAACAGACAGGGTGTGTCTGTTAGTGCAAACAGAGCCAGTGATGGGCATTTTCTCTTAAAGAGAAGGTGGTTGTGTCACCTGCCCATCAAGCTAGGGCTGGGGTAGGAGTATCATGCATAAAAGCTTGTTTGTGTCATTTGTGCACTGAGACCAATGCTGGGGAAGCTGGCTGGTCTTGAGAGAGCTGAGCTATGTCTAGCTAGCGTTTAGGGTCTTCAGGAATTGCTGTGAAATCTGTACGGTGTCAAAACATTTACCATCCTGACAATAAAACTACATAAAAAGGAAGAAGTTGTTCGCATGTGCTTCAGCAGTAGCGGGCTCTTGCCACAATATATATATATATATATATATATATATATATATATATATATATATATATATTACATTTTATTTAATGACAGGGGTCCTGGGTGGACCTCTTCTGTTTAACATATACTGTATGTTATATGTTGAATTGAAATGAATAATCAGTCCAATTCCCGGGTCCGAGGTGCAGTATGAATGGTGTTTCTGAGCTGGGACGCTCCGAGCCCCAGCAAAAACCTGGGTTGAAAAACCGGGAATATTGCCGGGGCGGCAGTATATCGGCGTGTATCGGAAAAAACTAAACAGTATACATGCTGTTTTTTTTGTGTTGGCATGACCTATTTTTTGTTCTGTTTTAGCAATGGAGATAACTACTCAGAGGACTAAGTTATTTAATTGAACAGCTGAAACGGTTAATTAACATAGGAATCATGTGTCTGTTTGATACATGTATCTCACTAAGTGATTGTGTTGTATGCACTTCATATATTTATTTGATATGAGTTACTGTGTATTTACACTAGGACGCAACTGTCTGAAATAACATTATATTTATTTGTCAATATAATAAGACAGTATTCTAGATTTATGACAGATGTTTTATAATAATTTTTATGGATATGATATGGAAAATATGTAATAAATTACACCTTTCTTATATATTAATTGTGTTTCTGTGGCTTAAATGTATGCTTTCTATGCTTCTAATATTACAATACATTTTAGAGCGTTGTATTTGTTAGTTTTTGTGGTAAAAGTGAATGAATGAGTTGCAGAGCTGGGGCAAATCCACCTTTGAGCTATATAATTCTATGGCTCCATCCACAGATGATGTTGACGTTTAGAAATAAATATATCACAGCGGTGAAAGTTAACCTTTTCACTGATTGATGAATTTTGATGTCCCCATAGAGCAGGGCCGGACTGGCCATCTGGCCCTTCTGGCAAATGCCAGAAGGGCCGATGGCAGCATGGGCCGGTCCGGCCGTCATGATGCATGACGTCATGACGGCTCTGTGCGCCGGCCCGGCTCCTGCGTAGGACAAGCTGCAGTGGAGGCAGCTGTCAGTGTTGAGGTAAGTGTAGAGAATATGTGTGCAGGGAGGGGGGGGAGACAAACAGAATATGTGTGCAGGGAGGGGGAGGGGGAGGGGGGAGACAAATGGAATATGTGTGCAGGGAGGGGGGGGAGACAAACGGAATATGTGTGCAGGGAGGGGGGGGGAGACAAACGGAATATGTGTGCAGGGAGGGAGGGGAGACAAACGGAATATGTGTGCAGGGAGGGGGGGAGACAAACGGAATATGTGTGCAGGGGGGAAGAGGGGCAATAAATGTCTGCGGGGGGAGAGGGGCAATAAATGTCTGCAGGGGGATGGGGGGGTGAGTGAAAGTGCAGGGGGAAGGGGGGATGAGTTAAAATGTCTGCAGGGGGGTGTGAGTGAAAATGTCTGCAGGGGGAAGGGGGGGGTGAGTGAAAATGTCTGCAGGGGGAAGAGGGGGTGATTGAAAATGTCTGCAGGGGGAAGAGGAGGTGATTGAAAATGTCTGCAAGGGGGGGTCGGCAATGGCTGTGGGAGGGGGAAAATAAAAATGTGTGTGGGGGACAGTTTATGAATATAATGTGTGCTATTAAGTGAATGTGTGGCTGTTTGAAGAAAATGAGGTCTAATTATTAAATGTGATTATGAATTATTTAATGCCTGGGATGTTTGTGGGAAATGGTTATTTTTATTAAACATAAATGCTATTTAATTTCTTGCTGAGGTTGTTTGGAGGGAGGGAAATAGATTTATTTATTAAATGGGAATACTATTATTTTAATGTTGGGGCTGGAGTGAGGCCTAATTTTATAACGTGGGTGCTATATTGAGTTAACATCGGTGCTGTTTGGAGTTTTCTAACTTTCATGTACCCATTTTTTTTTCCAAATAGGGCCCCCAACATTCCAGGATCCAGACAAGCAGCAACTGATCTAAAGACACCAGCAGCCACAAGTGGTGACAATGACAAGACAGGTAAGAGAGACCAGGACAGTCTGCCAACTGTCCTGAATTTGGTGGGTGACTGTCCCGCTTAGTCAGGATTTGGTCTGACTGCAAGGACAGTTGGGAGGTATGTCCTACTTCACATTGTACTGCTTGTGAAGGCAGAACTGTGTGCACCTAATAGTAGTGCTCACAGTATTGCCTATGTATTTGTTGAAAATGTGTCTAATAACCATATTACATCATAGGAGCCCCCTGTCTTAAGTGCCTAGGGCCCCCTGAGACTAAGTCTGGTTAGCAAGAGGGAGCGGATAGCTACTACCAGTCCCTGGATAGGACACAGCCTGCAGAGCAAGCCGAGGAGCTCTAAGTCTCATGAGATTTATTAATCTTGTGAGACTAAGAGTTTCCCTGCTCACTCTACAGGAAGTTCCCATCCTGATGGATGTCAGCAGCATCAAAAGCATAGATAAGTACAGTGGACTGGGGGTGTTGTAATGTGCTTCTGGGGTGGAGGGGTGCATGATAGGGAGGGCCTGATAAATGTAATGTTTTATTATAATGTATGTAATGTATGTATCAATGCCCCATCTTGACCATGCCCCCAACATAATGTGGCCACGCCCTTAGCGGCACCCAGTTTTTTTCATGCTCATCAACAGAGATGGGCCTGTATGCTTGAAATGCCAGGGCTGATTTTTAGTCCTAGTCCGGCCCTGCAATATTTGGTGAAAAGAAAAGTAGCACAGAGAAATCATTAATTTCCCCAGCATTAACCGTTTGATAAATTTAGTGAAGAAAAAAATAAGCCTTTCTTAGTTAAGGCTTATCACTCAATAATAAATGGTTCCCTCAATCTACACAATATAACATGGCACACCTGGTTCATTTGCATCCAGGTTATATACTGTAGATCTGATAGCAATGTGAGCCTGCCCTGCACTGGTCTAGAATGTCCCTACAAATGTAAAAGTGTATTTCATTATTCACCATGCAGTTTGATGTTGTGTGTTGCAATCAAGAAACTAGGAATGTGATCAAATTGTCCATGCCACTCTCTGTAGATCACCAACACCGCTAGAAAACGCTAGTAATATAATATAACACAACATGTAAAATATAACTGAGTAATGATTAAATCAAACATAAATGCATTATAGCCAAACAAGAAATAGCTCATAACCAGGAAAAACAACATTATATGACTTAAACTAGACAGGGTAATTCTTAATGCACACATTATTCAGCAGATTCCAAACCTCTCCAAAGAAGCAAAATCAGCCCTGGGCAAAGATATCACCCACACACTAACAGATCTCCTGCATACTGGGGTGCATTTCATAAAGAAACGTATATAGGGAAACGTGCAGTTCTGCAAAATATATCCGACACACGGTGAAGCAAGTCAGTGCATCCAACCCACTCGTATCTCTACTGTTTTGTCAGCAAAGCTGCATTGACCCACAATGATGTCACATGGCAAGAGAAATGCAGCTCTGCAAACTATATGCCCTGGGTTTTGCAACAAATTTTGTCTGCTCCAATCCAATCCTCCTGTCCTCAGAAATCCAAACTAATGCCAGGGGAGCTATTATTAAATCTTCATTCTTAGAACTTCGAAGTGTGCCATATTTGCATTGTGTTTATAACAATCCTGCATAATTAAATATAGTATAATGAGGTTCACTCAAACATTGCTCAATTTAAAAACACACAGGAAGGCATTAAGGAGCAATTCAAATACCGGCAAACAGCTGTATTTTCCACTTCAAATAAATGTCACGCCGTCTTTACGTGATTTTTTCAAGACTTTCACATTTCAATGAAATGCTTTGATCCGTACATATTGTACATTGAGTTTGTTAGTTAATGAAATATTGTTGGAATGCCTGTGAAAAAAATATGCAACATATTTTTTAAGCCAGCAAATTCATTAATGAAATTATAATATTTGGAATTTTGTTTAACAAAAAATTCACGCATCAAATGAGATCAGATAATTTATTCATGAAAATTCCAATATTGTGAGATTAAGTATAACAACAATTGAACTTAGAAAATAACAGATTTTGGTCTACCATCATAATGACTATTACAGTGATTTTTAAAATGGCAGGTCTCCATGGAGAAAAGTGGGGCATCTTACTAGGTATATCTTTGATACAACTATCTGGTCATTTTCTGGGTATAAAATTTTCACATATTATAAGTTGCATTTTACTTGGCTAGGGGTGTTACCTAGTGTATTACATCTTGTTTTGTATATCCTATGTTTCTAGGGTGGGGGTGTGTGAATGAACTAAGGATGGAATGAGGAAATACAGTCAAGCCCATAAATATTGGGACATCAACACAATTCTCATATTTTGGGCTCTATACATCACCACAATGGATTTGAAATAAAACTAACAAGATGTGCTTTAACTGCAGACTTTCAGCTTTTATTTGAGGGTATTTACATCCAAATCAGGTGAACAGTGTAGGAATTACAACAGTTTTTATATGTGCCTCCCACTTTTTAAAGGAACCAAAAGTAATTGGACAAACGAAACAATCCTACATCAAACTTTCACTTTTTAATACTTTGTTGCAAATCCTTTGCAGTCAATTACAGCCTGAAGTCTGGAAGGCATAGACATCACCAGACGTTGGGTTTCATTCCTGGTGATGCTCTGCCAGGCCTCTACTGCAAATGTCTTCAGTTCCTGCTTGTTCTTGGGGCATTTTCCCTTCAGTTTTGTCTTCATCAAGTGAAATGCATGCTCAATCATATTCAGGTCAGGTGATTGACTTGGCCATTGCATAACATTCCACTTGTTAGCCTTAAAAAACTCTTTGGTTGTTTTTGCAGTATACTTCGGGTCATTGTCCATCTGCACTGTGAAGCGCCGTCCAATGAGTTCTGAAGCATTTGACTGAATATGAGCAGATAATATTTCCCGAAACACTTCAGAATTCATCCTGCTGCTTTTGTCAGCAGTCACATCATCAATAAATACAAGGAAACTAGTTCCATTGGCAGCCATACATGCCCACGCCATGACACTACCACCACCATGCTTCACTGATGAGGTGGTATGTTTTGGATCATGAGCAGTTCCTTTCCTTCTCCATACTCTTCTCTTCCCATCACTCTGGTACAAGTTGATTTTTGTCTCATCTGTCCATAGGATGTTGTTCCAGAACTGTAATGGCTTTTTTAGATGTTGTTTGCCAAACTCTAATCTGGTCTTCCTGTTTTTTTGGCTCCCGAATGGTTTACATCTTGTGGTGAACCCTCTATATTCACTCTTGTGAAGTCTTCTCTTGAATGTTGACTTTGACACATATACATCTACCTCCTGGAGAGTGTTCTTGATTTGGTCAACTGTTGTGAAGGGGTTTTTCTTCACCAGGGAAAAAATTCTTCTGTCATCCACCACAGTTTTTTTCCGTGGTCTTCCGGGTCTTTTGGTGTTGCTGAACTCTCCAGTGCGTTCTTTCTTTTTAAGAATATTCCAAACAGTTGATTTGGCGACAACTAATGTTTTTGCTATCTCTCTGATGGGTTTGTTTTGATTTTTCAGCCTAATGATGGCTTGCTTCACTGATAGTGACAGCTCTTTGGATCTCATATTGAGAGTCGACAGCAACAGATTCCAAATGCAAATGTCACACCTAGAATCAACTCCAGACCTTTTACCTGATTAATTGATGACAAAATAATGAGGGAATAGCCCACACATGTCCATGAAATAGCTTTTGAGTCAATTGTCCTATTACTTTTCGTCCCTTAAAAAGTGGGAGGCACATATAGAAACCATTGTACTTGCTACAATGTGCACCTGATTTGGATGTAAATACCCTCAAATTAAAGCTGAAGGTCTGCAGTTAAAGCACATCTTGTTTGTTTCATTTAAAATCCATTGTGGTGTTGTATAGAGCCCAAAATATGACAATTGTGTCAATGTCCCAATATTTATGGACTTGACTGTATATTGTAAAATGGTGTAAATTTTGTTTTTGAAGTAAGTGTCAAAGTTATGGGCTATAATAAAGGAACATGGAGGGGGTGCTGGAAGGGCAAAAAGCAAGTTGTTTGTAGCAAAGAGTAGTTGGAAATTAAAAGACTGTGAGGGAGCAGATCAAACACCATTTACACAATAAGGACAATCCATTTTGCCAGATTTTACTTGTAACCCCTTCACTCCTTCACCAGCCCCCTCCTTTTAAGTGTGGCCCCTTTGGTATCCATTGGCGAGCGGCTCTTTTGTTGTCTGACCGTTGGAGTTGTTCCCCTCCACAAGACTGAAGTACTTCTCTCTGCAATGTATTCTCTTCCTCCAGCGATGACCAGTGTTCCCTCCCCCCACCTAATATTCTTGGAAAATGTTCTAGTTTGAGCAATTAGTGCAACAATTGTTTTTCTTTGTGTTTTTTTTCTGCTCGATTGTTTTTCTTTGCATTGTTATCTACCTATGCCTTGTTTTGCAATGTACTAATTGTTGTTCGCTGTTTGTATGTCAGTACTCTTTTTCAAAATTAATAGTTAAAAAGACTGTGAGGCCATTAGAGTAGTGTAGTTGGTTTGCTTGACAAGTGAAGATGAAAGATTCATTTATAGTGAAGGAAGCTGGATTTAGAGCAAGAATTCCTCCATTGGCCATGATACTGTGCATATTATTTCATGTTAAGCATACTACTATTGGGTTGTATATTATGTCATGGTACTTTTCTACACACTGGTTTTCAAGATATCCATTTATGCATTGAAGGCCATTGTAGCATGAGCTTGTTGGGGCTCATCTACTGTTTCATTATTTTAATGTAATTATTAGATATTGTTCTGCCTTTGTGGGTGAACCTGATACTAATCTAAACAATTATGTGTAGAATGAAATACATATGTATTAATTACATGGTCCATCTAGCCTATTATATGTAAACATTGATATCTAATTTCTGCAGCTGATTGTTGATGCACCATTACATCTATAACAAATGTACTTGTATTGCATTGGCCTAATTGTAGCATTAGTCAAAGAGTACGGTAATGTAATTGTAAACTACACATCAGTATATTATTTTTTTCAATGATATAACAATGTTTTGTTACAAACTCTACGATCTCTAAAAACAGTAATTTTAGGGTTTTGGTGCTTTGAAGTATGGCTGTCTGTTTACTAGAGAGGAACTCAAATTAAATTGATGGGTTGGCTACAGGGGCGGAACAGTGCATCACTAGGCCCCTTAGCAAAATTTGGGGGAGGACAATGACATTCCAGGCTCATGGAACATTCTCAGCTCTTAGGAGAGCAGCACGGGGCCTCTTCTGAGCATGCACTAGTCCATGCCCAGAGAAGCAGAGTGGGGCCTGCTCCACTCCAGATTCCTAGCAGCTGCACATTCTGAAATAGTTCCACCACTAGTTTGCTGGGATGCTGATTCAAGAATAATCTATTAGCACCTGTCTCATCAGTCTTCTCCTGCCTCATGTTCTTCCATTGGTCACAGAAAGGATGCAAATCAGGATCTAATAGAATACAACCATTGGATATCTCAGACAGAAGATGGTTTGCTCTGGAAAGCAGTGTGACTACCTCTGAAGAGATCTGGCTCTCTCCATTGAGCAACCCCATTAGTGAGGATTTTGTGCTCGTATGGGATTGTATAGGGGGGCAATATATGAGGGTACAAAGCTGTTATGCCAGCATTGAACTGTATGTGGGGCATAAGGCTATTACTTTGGTATATGAGTGTGAATGGAGCGCATGAAACTGTAATTTGTTTGCATGAGGCTGTTATTTTGGCATGGGACTGCATATAGTACAATATGCTGGATATAAGGTTTTATAGTTTAATTAACAATTGTGTCTGCTTTGCAGTTTATTAACTTTTTGCCATTTCACCAATGATAAGTATCTATTTCTTCACTGTGCCATGAAAAGTATGTTTCCGGCCTGTATACTTGTGTGTAGTGGCTCGGTATACAAAATGTGGTAATGAATAATTGTCTGCTTGCAAGTGTGTCTGTGCTTGTAAATGTGTGTGTTTGTTTATTTGATATATATAATAGTTCTAGTACGCATTTTAGTGTGATTGAATGTATTACTACATTTGTGTCTATCTAAATAGTGATGGTATGTGATGCATTATTCTGTGTTCTGATGAATTCTGTTCCTAAGGTGACATATAGAGAGTGCACTGTTAATACGTTTTGTAAGAGTGGTCTTTTCACAACAAATCTAATTATTAAGAATTTAATTGTTTTGCTACATTTACAGAGTTGGTAAATGTTACCAAATGATCATTCACAGAATTCAACAATAGAGTTATATAAACATTGATACCTACAGCCCTTTCCCTATTACACAATGTTCTTTAGATTAACTCTATGTGCACGCATTGAGTACACTTCCATTACAATTCTGAATGATTGCACTTGTATTTCAGAAGCTTGAAGCTGTGTAATATGGGAATAACCTCTATATAGTTATTTCAGCTATGTGACCATGGTACATTGGTGAGGTCAAGTAAAACATAAGCTTAATTTGAGTGCTGATGCATTTGACATGTCTTTCCTATGTGTGTGGGAGTAATTCAGATCTTCTTAGTATTGAAAGCCTGCACACTAAATTCTGTGTCATTGTATAAACTGCAGCTAATTTCAAACCCAAACTGATAAAAGTGGTGTAAAATGCTAATGATTAATAACTGGAATCATGAATATAATTTCATGCCATATGACTAAATCTATGATTATATCCCATTTGTGCTATTTAATATGGAATAATCTACAATTAGCATGTTTCATCTTAATAATTAAAGATTTTCTATAGCTACCTGAGGTGCGTTACCATGGACAGTTCAACCTACCGCTGAGTGTATTCACAGCAGGTTAATATTCAATGTACATTTGTTTCCGTAATGCCACTGCTAGATTTGATTAATATAATGATAACAGCACAGATAACTTGAATGTAAAATAACTTTTTTTTAAAACTTTTTTACAGGGAGGACCCAACACAAGGGCTTCTAGAAGCAACACTGGCCACATGATGCTATAGTCTGGTGTAGAGTGACGCAAATTTGCAAAGACGTAATCCCTGCATTTCTGAGGTTGTCTTTCAGTTTCCCAGGAAGAAAACTGTAAAGATTACTTATAGTAACACATAGACAGCTTATTAAAATTGTATCTTTATTGCAGTTAGAATTGAAGTGTCTGTGTAGTACACTTCAGGCCTGATTCATTAAGGCACACAAAATGAACGTAATGTGCATGTCTGAATTCAACAAGGAGCACATGAGAAGATACATATGGTGATGAATACAGCTGTAGGTCTGCTCTGCTCTACTATACAGGATACTGCAGGATAGGTCGAATACCTATGTGGAATATAAACTCACTATAGCATGCACAGAAAAAAAAATCTATTCAATTAATATCACAAAAAGTGTTTTTTATTTTATTTTCCCTTGAAAAACATTTAATAGGATGTAATTAATATCTACTCTACATAAAATACATTTTTACAGTTGCTTCTGATTGCAAACACATGTTCTAGCATGCATACTCAGCCATCATCTCTAGTACTCAGCACTCGAACAGACTAGATCTGTAGCTGAGATATGGCTGTAACAGATACCATAGAGATGCCCAGAGCTTAAGTTCTAAGCTGCTGCGTGAGTTCAAGCTTGGCACGGCCTTACTGTACTTTGACTACGGTCATACACCCCTTCCCCACTTTGTTCCCTCTGTGAAATCGTAAGCTTTCATAAATCCCCTTTGTGCTCGAAGATGAATTGGAAGCTACTGCGTTCTGTGATGTATGCTCCGGTTCTGGGCATGCGCAGAGTAATGATATGTCATGTGACTGAATTATGTCAAGATGTACAGAGTCTGACAACATTTACAGAGCACACTAAACATGTCATCAAGGATTACATTGTCAGGTGTAGGAACAATACTTGTTTAACAGAGCAGGGCCTTACATTTGATAAAAAGTGAGATCATGCAATACTGAAATTCACTTTTTCTGTCCTGATCTGGTAGATAACAGTCTTTTTACCATTTGGATCAGACCATGGCTGTCAGAACCCCAAAGGTATAGCAGAGTAAGAGCAGGTCCTAAACTACAGTATCTGTCAAATATAAGAATAGATCAGATGTAAAATAATGTATTTACACTTACAATATATTTGCAATGAAAGAGTGAAATACAAGCTGTTAATGACATTACTATTGCATCAGCTTCTACATTGCCACACTCATTAGATGCAATAATGGAGTCAGAGGAGATATTTTTTGCTCATAGGGATGGGTGATCTGTGTATGACTTAAGGATAGTGATAAACAAGACTGTATTTTGCTGTTGAGAAATTAATTGATAGCCTATATTGTATGAAGATTACTTTTAAATTCTAGATTATGAATGATCATGGGTCTGCAGCAATCGCAAGGGTTACGTTTTCCTAGATCTGTGGGATCCCGCATATAGCATCTACTTGGTTTTACTTATGGAATGGTGGGGCTTATTGAAAAAAAGAACATTCTTTACACATGTACTATAATGCAAGGAATTTAAAATCGTACATTAAAAAATGGCAGACAGCACAGATGACCATAACGTTCACTAGATAAATAAAAGCTGTTTGAGGATCAATTTGGCCTTTGGGACATTAACCTGTTAATACCAGCACTATATTTTAGCATTGTAAATTAACCCTAATGTCAATTAATAAGCCTGTGGCTAGCAGCACAAACAGGCTTAATGGTCAGGGACAAGGAGAGGTCAATAGGCAATCTGCAGCCACTAAGGCTGTTTGAAAAAAATCAAGACAGCATTGACTTCAGTCTGAGGCAGATTTGAATAGTTCTGTGCCTATGTGGACGATAAGGCATAGTTGAAGTTAGTAAAGTACTGATGATAATTTAGACAGAGGTAATGCCACACCTTTAAGTTCAGAGAAAATTGCTTACACTAGTGGAACCATGTAAAATTTCATCCACATTTTGCATCAGTTTACATTATCTAAGGCCTGCATTAGAAGAATTTGTTATGATATGGCGCAGCATCTTAAGGGAAGATATGACTATTGTAGTTGTAAAAGTGAAAGGTATTTTCCATATTTAACTCACGTTGCCTACATTCATTAGGAGCTGTTAGCCTTTTGGCTTCCTAAAGTCTCATTTGGCTTCCTAAAATCAATATTTTTATGGTGAGTACAAAGATTATGTATTTTTTTTAAGCATATTTGTGTTTGTTTTCTTGAACATTCTTCAACATTACAAGAATATTTCATAAATTAATTTTTAATAACGTTTTCATAAATAAATAATAGTAAATGTGTGGTATTGGCGCAATACATTTTTATGCTTATCTTTCAATGGTATATTTGTTGGGGTTACAAGTGCCTGGAGTGACCCTAGGCAACTTTATAAAATGTGTCTACTCGTCCGTACACTTGCTTGTGGAGGGCAAAAAGGGACAAATAGCCTGGGGCAGTGAAAATGGAAGTACAGGCACAGTATACATAAGCTACCAATGAAAGACATGTATCTATCAAAAAACACAGCTTCTTTATAACTTGTCATTCTCTCATTTAAAATAAAAAATAAAACACTGAATTAAACAAAAAGTGGGTAAAAAATATACTAACTAATAACTCAAATGTTTTATATCTGTAACCCTCTGACCCATAAAGCAGCCATTCCTGCCAAAAGAGCTGCTAATCTATCTAGGGAAGCTACTTGGCATCTAGAGAAATCTGTCAGGCTCACAAAGGGGAGTTCATCCTTTTTGAGGTACCAAGGGAAAACCAGATCTGCAGGTCTAGAGAGAACCCAGGCCCAGTGCGGAGGTCTAGAGGAAGTTCAGATACAGTCCAGACAAATGAGGGAGTCCAGAATCATTCCAATTGTTTGCAGAATACTCTGTTCCATTTTCATTGTTTCATGTGCCTACTGCTGCTGTCCTACTGAGGAGAATCACTAGAGAACTATCACAGTACTGTGGCCTTGAACTGCCTTACATTGCCAGGTCTACTCCTCCCCTCATCCTTTGCACTTATCTGTGCTAATCCTTGATCAATATGGTGCTACCCTTATTACTGTCTTCTACCCACATCCTTGTCTTCATCCTCATATCTGTTATTAAGTCTACAACTCCCATTATAATTTTCTTCTTCTTCTTTAAATTCAGAATAACATTCTTAATTGTTTTTAATACCAAGAGACTCATTATTCTTCTTCATTAACTTAATCATCATAGTTTTTGTAAAGATTTCCAACAATATATGTTGCTACCTCTTCTTTTAAAACTCGAGAGTGAGTTTGTGTTTAGAGTTCAGATTCAGCAGTAAATACGCATACAAAAATCCCCTCTGCCAAATGATGTTTAAAACATCTTTCTTAACATGACAACCACAATTTTGGAAAATTTAACAAACTTTTGAAAACCCTCTTCCATCATTTAAGCATTCTATCCACCATATCCGCTTTTAGCCTAACTTTATCACTATTGGAATTCTATTCCTAGGCAAGGTTAGCAGATTGCTTTGGTAAAAGTCTACTGGGGAGTCCCATCACCTAATGCCTTTTTCTAAAATGCAAATCCAGACCTTGGAACATGGTTCCACATGGATATATACCATAACTTTGGTTATAGTCTCCCAATTTCGAGTGCCCTAAAATTTATTTGATATTATTATTTTATTTAACTGATAACTTTCAAATTACAAATTCTCCCTAAGGTTGACTTTCTGGTGATTAAATCAAGGAGATTTAAAAGAGTTTGAAGATGTAATAAACAGTAGGATGTTTGTTTTGCAAATATTCGAAAATTAATGCATTGGGGCACTTTTTACTTCCACTCTCTTCTCTGCCCTGAAAGAGGGACCTAAAATTAGAGATGCAGGAAAGTATCCTATTGCTTTTCAATGCATTGCTATTTTCCTTTAATCTTCATTTAAAGCATGAACATTAATTTGACATGACCTGCCAATCATAAATCTTTCATTTATACTGCTAATATTCTTGATAATAACATACATTTTTAAATATTATGTCCTAATGAGCCTTCAATTAGCTTCACAAGGTCTTAACTAGACTGTGAATTTAGTTTATTTTTTAGAACAAGGGGGGGGAAAGAGTTGCGCTCTACTCCCAATTGTGCAAGAGCTGCACTAATCGAGGATATCCCTCCCTAGGAGCTGACAATATAAAATAATGGTTAGGCGCTCATTGGCTAATAATAATATTGTCTCTACATAGGTGTACTAGATAGTTAGGTCTTTAATGTGAGTTTAAGTCAACAATTAGTATTAATTCCTCCAGATATGGGTGACACCCAATTATTTCAACGTAATTAATTTAAAACATGACTTTAAAAAACATAAAACAACTTGATAAAATATCTATCAATTTACAATAAACTTAAATACCAAAAAAACCTTACATAGACCACATAAAATCACTTAATATATATAGAATGTGCATATGTGATGATCACAATCCGTTTAAAAAAAAAAAAAAAAGAAGCATATCCATGAGGAAAGTATAGCCAAGTGTCCAGCCAATTGTCAAATGAGTAAATTGTCCACTGTTTATTCCCGGATTAGTGATAGTCTACTGGAGGTATTCCAAAATATAAATATCAGTGACTTATGTGGAATAAATCAAGCAGTATCCATCTTTGACGGAGGAAGGAAGGGTAAATTGCACTGTATGATCCTGACCTGTAATTAACAGAGATCCTTCCCCACGGTGTCAGCGGTAGTGAATGGAAATAAAATAAATGGTCATTCCAATTATGATAATACTTGCTGTAAGTTGATGATGGCCGGGTTCCCAGCAGCTTCTTGGACTGGAGGTGTGCGGCAGAAAGGCGAGTGTCAGCGTAGCTGAAGTCAGAAGTGTGAAGCGCAAACGTCACCGGTATTAGTGTGTAGCGAATAGAATGGCAGTGGCATGTCCCAATGCATTTCGTCCAAAGAGGAACACTCTCAAGGGTAGAGTGAATGTATGAGTCCTGTGTGGATATATATATAACACTCCCATTTAACAATTTGTATCCGATTGGCTGGAATTTATTGTCAAGTCCTGTGTAACCACTTGGCTATTTGGCTTAATAATAAACCTGACATTAAATGCCAAAACTCACATCGTGTTATACCATACTTGCCTACTTTCAGTAGGCGATGTCCGGGAGTGGGGCGTGACTAATAGGCGGAGAAGGCGGGCGTCTTGAATTGCGGCATCATTTTGGCCCCGTCCCCACGAGTAAAATGTCATTTTGTCGCGGGGGCGGGGCCAAAATGACACGGTTTTCTTTGAATCGCGTCATTTTAACAAGGGAATTCCGGGATGCGGGAGAAATGCCAGCTCTCGCGGGAGCCCGGGAGGCTGACCAAAATTTCGGGAGTCTCCCGGAGAGAGTTGGCTAGTATGTGTTATACAATGTTTTAAATATCAATCCCTTAAAGGTATCTAAATGAGTAGGTTAATGCCCCATACTATATATTGACCCCAAACTCGACCTCCCAAATGTACTGCTCCTAAAAAAGACCCATAAAGAGGTTTGCCCTCCTTTCACCTCCTTATTTATTTGGGCCTCTATTTGGGCCCGTATTTTATATACACTCTCTATATATTGTATTTAAGTTTGCCGTCTAACTGCTTTTTGTCAACAGATATACATTCATATATATTTTCATGGTCTTTAATTTGCATGTGTACATGGTACACATTTTATTAATTGGATTATCTCTTTAAACATCATATATGAAATTATATATATTATATAAACTATATCTTTTTAATGTTGGGATTACGATCATTATTATAATGGAGCAATGTTGATCTGTAATGATTTATTGGTATATGTGGTTATTACATGATAGTCTGAACTTTTAAAAAGTGATATATACATTTTCTGATGTAATATGTTATGATTTGCTACCACATAATGCAGCTTCTTTCATTAATATCAAAATAAGGCACTTATAATGTCTATATTATCATTCTATCGGAAAATTGACCATTAAGTAATAACAACTAACTGATCACATGATTGGAACTATAGGGCGATCATGTGATTCACAACTAGTTAAATGCAGGATATAAAAGTTACACCTATTTGAATGAAGTTTACCTCTGAAGAAACCGCCCACTAAGGGGTGGAGAAACGCGTCAGCACATGTACAAGTCACATAAAATCCCTTAATATATATATAGAATGTGCATATGTGATGATCACAACCCGTATTAAAAAAATCATAACCAAGAGGAAAGTATAGCCAAGCGTCCAACCAAGCCCAGTACTTGTCATATGTGGTTAGCTGCAGATAAACTTAATAGCAATTAATATATCCTGCTTTGATAATTTATATACTTTTTGAATTGGTATATTCCTTGCCAGCACTTTGGTGTTTTTCTAAATATTATTACCTATGTAGAGACAATATTATTATTAACCAATGCGTGCCTAACCATTATTTTATATTATTAGTTTACTTTTAAAAATATTACAATATTTAATTTTCAAAAGGATTGCTGTGATCATGTGAGGGGATCAGATACCATCTCCTGGGGTAGATGGAGGTAAACAGCAGTAATGATTTCACACCAGTCCAGGGATTTTAGTACAACTAGCTTCAACCAGTTTTATTAGCAACAAAAATAAAAGATAACTTCGAAAGAAAGACCTTGCCGTCCGGCTCTAACTAAATATATGTCAAGTCTGACAACCAAACTAAAGCAAAATATAAATGGTGCAGTATGGTTTTCACAGGGAAAGTAGCAGGGTTTCCCCTCACCGAGACCCACCAGCCGCAGTCCCCAGGCAGAGAGAGATAGACTGCGCTGAGAAGCAGATTTTTAACTGCACTGCTCAGATGCACATTCTAATTAGAAGCAGGTTAGCAGGTCATCTGAAAGACCTGGCTACAGGCCTAATGGATGGAACCCACCCTACTTTTTTCATCCATAAACCCCAGGACCCTTTCTGGCTTTCCACAAGCCTTTAGCCCCCAAAAATCCTCTCAATTGCTTTTTATCCAAAGGACGGAGCCAGTTCTGGATATCTTCAATTTTATTTAACTGGGGCTTAACCAAACCTCTTTCTATTTTCAAGCCTAAGTACCTAACTATGATCACCAGACAACACTTCTTTGGGTTGGCAGTAAGCCCTGCCTTCCTAAGCGACTGCAGCACTGTTTGTACTCTATCTAAATGAGTGTCCAAATCTGGACTGTGGATCACAACATCATCTAGATAGGCTGATGCATATTGTCTATGGGGGCTTCACAACTTATCCATTGCACGCTGAAAGGTTGCTGGTGCCCCATGTAATAAAAATGGCAGGACTATTGTAGGAGCTCTTCTGGAACAAAGAAGACAGTTTTTTCTTTTGCACTGTTGGTCAACGGTATCTGCCAAAAACCTTTGGCCAAATCAAGTGTGGTGAGGTATCTAGTTGTTCTTAGCCCCTCTATCAACTCATCCCCATGGGGCTTTGAGTAAGCATCGAATTTGGACACTCCATTCAGCAGAAGTCATTGCAAAAACGTAGGTTGCCATCTGGTTTCGGGATTAGCACTATGGGGCTGGACCATTCACTGTTAGACTCTTCTATTACATCTAGCTGTAACATTTTTTTCACCTCCCTGGAAATAGCGTCTCGCTGGGCTTCGTGTATTTTAAATGGCTTCAAGTTGATCTTGATCCCTGGTTCTGTAACTATGTCATGTCTTGTTATGGCAGTTTCTCCAAGTAGCTCAGAAAATACATCCCAAATACATCCCTGTTTTTTATGACAACCTACTTAGCCTCGCTCTTTTGGGTCGCAGACAATATCTCTGATACAATTACTTCAGGATCTAAAGGATGTTGAATCATGGGTGGGCCTGTTTCAGTGGCCAGGGCTAACCTATCCTTCCAGGGTTTTATTAGGTTCACATGGTAGTTTTGCTCAAGCTTTTTTTTCCCCAGCTGATACTCTTTATAGTTAACTTCATTTACTTTTTCCCTGATCTCAATTGGGCCTTGCCACTTTGCCAAAAATTTGCTATCTACTGTGGGCACCAAAATCTGAACTCTGTCCCCCAGAGAAAATGTACGAACACGTTCATATTATACACCCTCTGTTGAGCATTTTGAGCCTGTTCCATATTTTCCATGACAAGGGGTATTACTGCAGCAATCCGGTCCTGCATTTAAGAAAGGTGTTCAATAACACTTTTATACAGAGTGGGTTGCCCTTCCCACATTTCTATTGCCATGTCTAGCAATCCTGTAGGGTGTCTCCCATATAATTGGTCAAATGGCGAGAACCCTGTAGAAGACTGAGGGACTTCTCTGAGGGCCAGTAACAACTATGGCAACAAATAGTCCCAGTTTTTCCCATCTGTCTACAACTTTTTTTAGAATATTTTTTAAGGTTTTGTTAAACCTTTCCAAAAAACCATCAGTCTGGGGATGATAAACCGAGGTCCTGAGATTGTTAGATACGTCTGATCACGTGACCTGAGAGGCGGGGAATTCAAACTTCCCCACTATTTAGTCTTCACTCTGACACTCTCCTGTGTCAGAGTAACAAGTGTACTTAGCGACTGGTTGCTCCTGATTCCTGTGCTTTCCCTGTGCACTTCTCCCTGTGAATACTGGCTGACTTTCTGTGTACCGACCTGGCTTGTCTATTTAACCCTACATCTGCTGAATCCCTGGCAACACGCACCGGCTGACTTTTTGTGTACCGACCTGGCTTGTCTATTTAACCCTTCATCTGCTGAATCCCTGGCAACACACCTTGACTGACATTCTGGTTACCAAACCGGCTACAGTTCCTGACTCCTCTTGTGTTTGTCTCCCCGTGCCTCTCTACTAGATAGCAAGGTATGTTTGGCTTCTTACTTCTTACAGTTAAGCTGTTTAATATCCAGCTAGACAAGGCCTTTTACTGTGTTCCCAGAACCGTTCACCATGCTACTATCTCTCTACCTCCCCGGTGGGCTAACCTAGATGCCACAACCTGCAGGACTCCAGCAGCTAAAACCATCCTTGAGGAAGGCCGTTCCGTTCTAATGGACCGGGGGTCCATTAGACTGCGCACCCTGGGAAGGCCAGTGCCAATAACGGTTGGTAGTTGTCTCCAGTGAGACGTAACAGTTTGGTCTGACCCTTAATGGATGGATCTGGGAACCCTTCTGCTAGAGATCTGCTGGAGCACCTGGCTGCTAGGGTTGAAGAGCAAGAGAAGAACCAAACCCAGCTGCTGCAATTCCTTCAGAGTATGTCCGCCCACTTAGATACTCTCCAGAATACCCTTTCGGCCCAGGTCGGCGTACCACTGCTACCTCCCTCTTCTCCGCATGCCGCTCCTCCTCCTTATGGCACTGTGGTCCCTACTACTGCGTCTTCGCAGCTTAGTATTCCTAATTCTCACAAGTTTGACGGGGACCCCAAGGCATGCCGTGGATTTTTAAATCAGCGCTATGGAATTAGTGGCGCTATATAAATAAATGGTGATGATGATTATTAAAGTAATTCTATCGTTTTAAAATAAGCATTGCCCAATCAATTGTATATGTTTCCATAGCACATGCTGGTTTATTTTAGCAGATGTAAATAATCAACAATTCAATACATTATTATATTATGATAAAGTACAGTACAGCACAGCCAATACCAAAAGATAAGTACATACCAATGCAATCGCTTGCGCACGCTGCGCACCCACGGGACCCGGTGGACAGTATATCTGCTTAGAATACTGTGTCAGAAGTGACTGAGGGCCAGGGTGTGTGCAGCTATGATTATATACAGTACAGTGTTACACTTGAACAATAAAGATGACGTAGATTGTTTCTATAGGTCCAGGCACAGGGTGGCTTCAGGGTAAACAGTTCATAGGCTGATTCAATCTAAGGAATCCAAAGGAGGGGGTCGTCTCTCCAGGGGGTCTGCTCCTTTCATAGCCAGCATCATACAAAGGTTTATTCCCTAATATCAATAACAAAAGTATGCAATGTGCGATAATACAGAAATATCACTGTGGGCCCCAAGGGCTATCAGCTCCTCGATACCCTGGCTCAACCACAAAAATCTGCTGAGTTTATTATAACTGGGAGAACAAAGTGGATACAATCAACCAGCCTTTCCAACATAATTCCTCCTAGCTGCTTCACCAATTCGCACTGATGGTTGTCATGCGGTTAGATCGCACAGCCTACCAATACTAATTATTAGCAAACCTTGCGATCTATTGGTAGCGCTTTGCGAAAACTCGGTTTTCGCATTCGGTATACCTGCCCTGTATACCGTCCTTCAGTTGGGCAATCCGCCTCGTCAGACAGCAACTGAGTACAATGAATAATAACAGTGTATCTACGTTACAAAATCACACACTTATACACCTTTTCTGCGCAGAAAATTGAAAGTTCCCAACAACAGTAATAATGTCTCAGAGGTTTTCACAAGTAATTATACTATGCACATATACTAACTATCAAGACGATTGTTTAACCACGTGGCAAATCTACCGGAAGTTCGCGTACGCACAGCAAGAAATACACATACGCTCAGCAATGCAATACACTTTAAAACGTAAAACAACAATAAAAAGAAACATTTTTCTTTCTTGTCCCTAGATTCCAATTAGCGTTCCTTCAGTCTATGCAACAACGGACATTCGGTCTCTCAACACAAAGTGAACCACAGGTTTTGAACACATTACATTCTTTCCTGCCATGCGACGCGTCCGTCAATCCACCCTTTGTTGAGGAACCGAATATCGTAAGCGTTGCATACCTGCCGATAACGTAACTCCTAAACTCACGAGCCCCCAATTATTAAAGTAATTCTATCGTTTTAAAATAAGCATTGCCCAATCAATTGTACATGTTTCCATAGCACATGCTGGTTTATTTTAGCAGATGTAAATAATCAACAATTCAATACATTATTATATTATGATAAAGTACAGTACAGCACAGCCAATACCAAAAGATAAGTACATACCAATGCAATCGCTTGCGCACGCTGCGCACCCACGGGACCCGGTGGACAGTATATCTGCTTAGAATACTGTGTCAGAAGTGACTGAGGGCCAGAGTGTGTGCAGCTATGATTATATACAGTACAGTGTTACACTTGAACAATAGAGATTACGTAGATTGTTTCTATAGGTCCAGGCACAGGGTGGCTTCAGGGTAAACAGTTCATAGGCTGATTCAATCTAAGGAATCCAAAGGAGGGGGTCGTCTTTTCAGGGGGTCTGCTCCTTTCATAGCCAGCATCATACAAAGGTTTATTCCCTAATATCAATAACTAAAGTATGCAATGTGCGATCTCTTCGCCGACTGCACCGGACAGCTGCTGATGATTTGGGCTTCAATATGATAGCAGGCATGACACCTTTCCTATAACCTAAACCTTTAATAACACTAAAATGTACATATAATCATATTATATAAACTAATAATAAACCAAATGCTATCTGCTCATAAATTACAGTGTAACGGAACCAATATGAATTGTATAAATAACTAAATATTGTAATGCTAGTGTGTGCGTGCGTATTTTACCGTGCGATCGCATCACGCCACGTGTTACCTGGCGTACGCTTCGCAATACGCACAGCAAACCAATATTAAACCAATATACTTTCGTTCATCCAATTATACGACTTCAACAGTCCACCCTTTGTTAGTATAATAAACTATCACCTTAAAGATGTTATATGCAGGATCTCAGTACCACGTTTCATTGTTATGTAATATAAATCCCCCTTGGTGTATGACCACGCTGTTTGTAGATCTAAAAGTTATCATAAGAGAGAGTCTTAATTTTCTAAACGATTTCTTCTTTTACTATAAACCGTACACTTCTGGAGCTTGGAGATAACCTTTTGTATGCCCTTCAAGGGTGCAATAAAACACTTAATACATTATTTGGAAAGGTACAAGGTACAGTAGAACATGTATCAGCTATACAGAATTCTCTACTACAGTTCTTCAAGTTTAACAGGTTCTTCTGTCCAACGCATGTCTTTAAGTTCAGAATACATTTAAACACTTCATGTTCATTAATTGCATCATCCTATGTCTATCGATAATGTCATATACAATCTCCTTCAGCTTGCGTTAATATACACACTTCTAATAATGTCATCAGTTCTTTTCATCAACACTTCTGGGCGGGATATTGTCTGTTCGTTCTTCCCAGTCTCCCAATACTCAGATTTAACCGTGATCGGCTTGCAAAGCATTGGGAGACTTCAGACTAAGGGACCTAGGTGTCCTACTTTTTCCCTTAGTGACCTCCCGCCTATAGTTCGGGTACGTCAAGAATATTTAGTGGAAAGAGAACTAATCCTACTTGATATAATCACTGAGGCACATGTGAGCACGCCCAGCACTTTGTTTGCTCTAAAACCTTATCCTTTCAAGAATGATAATCATTCTCAAGGATGCCTGCTCAAGTCCGAATATTACTGGACTGGCATCGCTGGGTGTATCTCTTTTCTAACCATGGGGTCGCCGTACTTACAGACGTAATGCTACTCAGACAATAGCCCCTCGCACTTTCTCCAAGCTTTCTAAATTTTCCTTTACCCCTGAATTGAATAGAGTAATTGGCTGGACTGATTATGCTACTAACTTCTACCTCCCCATTACCTCCTTATCATTACCTGAACCAGTCTCTGTCACCTGCTAATAATCAAAAGAATTAACCGCCCTGAGAAGAGAATGAAATGAGAGAACACAAAACAGGAAAAACTACTATTTCATGCTGGACAACAGTCTTAGCCTTTGGCTCAGGTGCTACTAACTGTATTCGAGGCCTTCCAGAACAGACTCATGAGTGCCCTTGGACTCTTCTCTGAGTGTTGGCCCCTCTGCAGTGGGTGGAATAGGCACCAGTGTGTCTCTGCTACCCTTGAAGCCGTGATGCTGGTAGCCTACACCTGGTACCTGTGTGTCAAATAACCTGAGCCTAAGAAATTTCTGCTCCACAACTTACTCTCCCGATCCAACATCCTGACAGTTAGTGTGACCCTTCAGGAAACAGTGTTTTGGACGTTCTTTGTTGCTGTCTCACTATTTACCTTCTCTAAAGGTCTAACCTAGCCTCCCAGTTAAAATCTCATCTCACGAGGGGTCAAGAACATTTCAAAAACTGACAGGTTAGGAGTCTGCCCAGGAGTGATATTTTGGTAGCGGGAAAGGACTAGTGGCCGAAGCTATCAGTCACTTCAATCAAGTTCCAACTCTTATTCTATTCAATTCGTTCTACCGAGTACCACTACTTTATGTTCACACTGGTTTATGGTTAATTGAAAGTATGTGATTTGTTACCACTACTAATACATTATACCTCTATTATCAATAACATGAATACCCCTATCATCTATTATAACTCTAGGACTATCACATTGAATAACAAAAGCTTTGAGTATGATACAGTAATGCATTAGACACATTTCAATACACCTCTACCCAGACATTTTCATTGGCACACCAGTGTATACTTGAGGATCCTGCATGGTGGTAATTGGATGACGTGTATTTGTTTTACCTGGAGGAAAACCCATCAGCAGGAGGGATATGGGATGGCTCTATTGGTCTACCTTGTCCATCTCTCCAGAGTCCACCAGACTCCTCACCACATCTCTTCACCTTCCAGACAGTTTATCCCTCAGGTAACACAAATCTTCCTATATTAACCAATATGTGTATGCGTGCATGTGTGTGTGTGTGTGTGTTCACATTTTAAAACTTAAAACAATACAACGAAAAACAAAACAAAACATAGATTTGTTAGCTGTCACATAAAACCCCGCTGTCTATTTGACAGCTATGTTCGCTCTGGTGTGACAGCCATGTATGGTCGTGTGTGTAAGTGTGGACTTTACTAGCAGCTACTTCAGTTGGTAACTGTGTCACTGTATAAAGTCCTCTATGTTGTGTCCTAATCATGTGCTGGTATTGCTATAAAACGATTTCTCAGTCACCTCAACATCGCCCCCTTGACTAGAAAAATGCTGAAGACCAATGTATATCAATCGATTTTCCCTCTGCCAACTCACATGTCATTCTCAGTACCTCACATTCAGCTACTTGACTAAGTGGGAAAGGCAAAGGGGTCTATTTCTATAACACTTTCTTCAAATATAACAGTATCCAGTACATGCCTGTCTAACAGTAAAAAAAATATAAAACATGAAAATTCTACATTTTCTAGGGTTTCACATTATTATTATTATTATTTCACAAAATCCTACTCCAATGTTCTATACAGAGATGCATATCTGTATGCCTAACCTCTAGCATTCTTCTGTCCTCCTGTCCTCCCCACCCTTTGTGCATCCATATAAAGGCACATTTTTGTACAGGAGGCACGAACCAAACAAAAAAAAAAAACAGATATGCAATCTATAAAACATGAATCGTATTTCCACAACAGAACCTTTCTGCTTAAAATCAGCAGTTTCTATACACATGAAAACAAAACCCCTGACTGTTTCTGTAACTCATGTCAATCTAGTGTGTGTATCTCTGAATTTGTCTTATGTAAAAAAATAAAAATATGTTTTAGCCCCATTGTTGAGACTGTGTCTGATTTTATCTCTACCAGAGCAGAGAGAGAGAGAGAGAGAGAGAGAGAGAGAGGGAGAGAGAGAGGGAGAGAGAGAGGGAGAGAGAGAGAGAGAGGTACTAGCGTTTGTGTAAAAAATGAGAAATAGGAAAGCAATGCATGATGGGAATATAAAGATTTGAATACAAACATACATGCAGAAAGGGAGATTTTTTTTACAACAAAATGACAGCTGGATTGGACTCTGACTCTATGGGGAAATGGCTGTATTCATTTAACTATGATCCCTCCCAAGAATGACTAGGGGGTCTTAACCGTGCAATCCATTGTCGTCCGTCATTTGTTCATTAAGAACTCGGTATCTCATTGACTACATACCTTTTCAACGGACTTTCCTAACTTATAATAGAGAAATGTAAAATTTAACTGTTGATGACTCATCTGAGATACCTAAACAATATTTTGGAGCAAAGTATGTATATACTTCATTGTTGGATAATGATTATCAGCCAAACAAATTATCATGAGACACTGCAGCCTAAAACAAAGAGTGTTCCATTTGTCTATTGTTAATTAGTCTTTCAAGAGTAATTCTTCTATTTCTCTATCTCACCCCTTTTAAACACTAGTCTATACTTCTTTTGTCTGCCTTTATCTGTGAAGAAAAGACAAGATAGTTATCTTTAAACAACAAACAAACCAAGCATCCTCATTCTTTACCATCGGCCAGCGATTAGGAAAACAAGCATTTGACAACATAAAACAAACAAACAAAATCAACAAAGATTACTTTTTAAACTCAGTTTCTTCCTAAAAGTACACACTAATACTTACCATAGATTAAACCTAGAGTCGGCTATATTTCTCCCCCAAAATATTAGTTGTTACAGAGTGTGCAATCAATCGTAGGGGAACCTCTGAGAGAAGTGTACACCTCTTTTGTGGATGTCTATGTGATTTCCAACCCAGGTATCCGTTCTTCTCTCTACACAGTTCTTACTCATGTGTCCCTTCTTACGGCAGTAGAAACACGTCCCTGTCATGTCTGCACAATATTTTGCTAGGTGTCCTATTTTATTGCATTGAAAACACTTCCTCAACTCATGTTGTTTCTCTTCCTTTTTACAATCTCTCCTAATGTGTCCTTCTCTGCAATTGTAACATCTCACTATTCTGGGTTTCCTGTTATGTGGGTTGTATGCTGGTGGTCGTGTGTGCAGACCCTCTAATGCTGGGATACTTACCATCATTACCCTATCACTTAGTGTCTCTTTCTCTTTATTCATACTTCTATCATGTTCTATAGCTGACTCCCTGAGAACACTTACAGTACTTCCTCTCCAGTATGGTAATGAAGTTTGCACCCTTCTTTTCAAGTTTTCCCTGAGTCCATCCATTAGAACTTTAACAGCAACCTCTCTGTAGGGTACACTATCTTTTATGTCTGGTAAGCCAGTATATTTGCCCATTTCTATTAGAGCTCTGCAAAAATAGTCTGTTGCATTTTCACTATCTTTTTGCTGGATAGTAAAAACTTTACTACAGTCCACTATCACTGGAAAATATATGGCCAACTGTGTGATTATTTGTCTAATATTGTCCTGATTATCATCCCCGGTTAAGGATTCATCCTCCTCCAACATACAATTCTTAATGAACTTTTGTATATCAGTATTGAGAGGAAGACAGGTTTTCAATAATACTCGCCAATCGTTATTAGTTGGCTCATACATATTACCATAATATCTAATAAACTGCTGACATTTGGTCAAATCTTTCCTAGGATCAGGGAAATCAGACAAAATTGAAAACGTTTCAGATCTAGTGCATGTATCATGCTTTGCTACATGTTTTAAGGGAACGTCACCATCTCTGTCCGCTTTCCCATTGGGAACTGTTGTAGTGCAGACAGGATGTAAGTCTACCAAATGACTATGTTCTGAACTAGTTGCTGAAATTGCTGCTGCAGAACAATGGATGTCTCCCCCTGTGTTAACCTTTACATTATTCTCACCACTTTCAGCCGCTGCCCCTGCTGGTGGGACCATCCCTCTTCTTTGTCCTGAAACATTACTTTTAACATTACTTAAAACAACATACAAGTTACTAGTTACAGTTTTTACATTTTTGGTATTGGCTGTACTTCCCGCTCCGACCGAATTTGTCGGGGGCGTGTTTGCGCTCAGTTCGCCATGCTGTGCAACGCACACTTCCGGAATGCTTGTTTCCGGTACGCTTACTTCCGCTGAACACGCGTTTTTCGCCACACTCACTTCTGCTGTGCGTTCGCTGCTCTGCCACGTGTTACCTTCCATTTGCCACGATTTTAAACAATGATTATGTGCATTTCTTACTTTCGTTGACTTAATCAACCATACTTTATCTTTTACGGTATTTAGTACCTCTGCATTAAGACTCCCTGTTGTTGGGAAAGAACTATCACAATCTTTGGTCATTTCGACCCACGTGTCACAATACACAGTTGCGTATGCACCATATTTTTCACACATGAGAAATCTCGCTGACTCAATAAGACCTTCCTTAGGCAGTACAATGGCCATCTCTAGCGTATGCTTAGCACCCATGTTGAACAATATACCTTCTACCCGGAACACAGACACACCGCAATGCTCTGTTCCTTCCGGCCAGCAATACCCTTTTATGTGGAATACAGACACAACGCAATGCTCTGTTCTTTCCACCCAACAATTTCAACTCTGTTGCTACAATCACCGCTAGAGATCTGTAATGTTCGGTGAACGTATTTTCTTTAGCCATGTTCACTCGCTTTTCTCGTACCAGGTGAGGATCCCTAATACAGAAATATAACTGTGGGCCCCAAGGGCTATCAGCTCCTCGATACCCTGGCTCAACCACAAAAATCTGCTGAGTTTATTATAACTGGGAGAACAAAGTGGATACAATCAACCAGCCTTTCCAACATAATTCCTCCTAGCTGCTTCACCAATTCGCACTGATGGTTGTCATGCAGTTAGATCGCACAGCCTACCAATACTAATTATTAGCAAACCTTGCGATCTATTGGTAGCGCTTTGCGAAAACTCGGTTTTCGCATTCGGTATACCTGCCCTGTATACCGTCCTTCAGTTGGGCAATCCGCCTCGTCAGACAGCAACTGAGTACAATGAATAATAACAGTGTATCTACGTTACAAAATCACACACTTATACACCTTTTCTGCGCAGAAAATTGAAAGTTCCCAACAACAGTAATAATGTCTCAGAGGTTTTCACAACTAATTATACTATGCACATATACTAACTATCAAGATGATTGTTTAACCACGTGGAAAATCTACCGGAAGTTCGCGTACGCACAGCAGGAAATACACATACGCTCAGCAATGCAATACACTTTAAAACGTAAAACAACATTAAAAAAAACCATTTTTCTTTCTTGTCCCTAGATTCCAATTAGCGTTCCTTCAGTCTATGCAACAGCGGACATTCGGTCTCTCAACACAAAGTGAACCACAGGTCTTGAACACATTATATTCTTTCCTGCCATGCGACGCGTCCGTCAATCCACCCTTTGTCGAGGAACCGAATATCGTAAGCGTTGCATACCTGCCGATAACGTAACTCCTAAACTCACGAGCCCCCAATTATTAAAGTAATTCTATCGTTTTAAAATAAGCATTGCCCAAATCCATTGTATATGTTTCCATAGCACATGGTGGTTTATTTTAGCAGATGTAAATAATCAACAATTCAATACATTATTATATTATGATAAAGTACAGTACAGCACAGCCAATACCAAAAGATAAGTACATACCAATGCAATCGCTTGCGCACGCTGCGCACGCTGCACACCCACGGGACCCGGTGGACAGTATATCTGCTTAGAATACTGTGTCAGAAGTGACTGAGGGCCAGGGTGTGTGCAGCTATGATTATATACAGTACAGTGTTACACTTGAACAATAGAGATGACGTAGATTGTTTCTATAGGTCCAGGCACAGGGTGGCTTCAGGGTAAACAGTTCATAGGCTGATTCAATCTAAGGAATCCAAAGGAGGGGGTCGTCTTTCCAGGGGGTCTGCTCCTTTCATAGCCAGCATCATACAAAGGTTTATTCCTTAATATCAATAACAAAAGTATGCAATGTGCGATAATACAGAAATATCACTGTGGGCCCCAAGGACTATCAGCTCCTCGATACCCTGGCTCAACCACAAAAATCTGCTGAGTTTATTATAACTGGGAGAACAAAGTGGATACAATCAACCAGCCTTTCCAACATAATTCCTCCTAGCTGCTTCACCAATTCGCACTGATGGTTGTCATGCGGTTAGATCGCACAGCCTACCAATACTAATTATTAGCAAACCTTGCGATCTATTGGTAGCGCTTTGCGAAAACTCGGTTTTCGCATTCGGTATACCTGCCCTGTATACCGTCCTTCAGTTGGGCAATCCGCCTCGTCAGACAGCAACTGAGTACAATGAATAATAACAGTGTATCTACGTTACAAAATCACACACTTATACACCTTTTCTGCGCAGAAAATTGAAAGTTCCCAACAACAGTAATAATGTCTCAGAGGTTTTCACAAGTAATTATACTATGCACATATACTAACTATCAAGACGATTGTTTAACCACGTGGCAAATCTACCGGAAGTTCGCGTACGCACAGCAAGAAATACACATACGCTCAGCAATGCAATACACTTTAAAACGTAAAACAACAATAAAAAGAAACATTTTTCTTTCTTGTCCCTAGATTCCAATTAGCGTTCCTTCAGTCTATGCAACAACGGACATTCGGTCTCTCAACACAAAGTGAACCACAGGTTTTAAACACATTACATTCTTTCCTGCCATGCGACGCGTCCGTCAATCCACCCTTTGTTGAGGAACCGAATATCGTAAGCGTTGCATACCTGCCGATAACGTAACTCCTAAACTCACGAGCCCCCAATTATTAAAGTAATTCTATCGTTTTAAAATAAGCATTGCCCAATCAATTGTATATGGTTCCATAGCACATGCTGGTTTATTTTAGCAGATGTAAATAATCAACAATTCAATACATTATTATATTATGATAAAGTACAGTATAGCACAGCCAATACCAAAAGAAGTACATACCAATGCAATCGCTTGCGCATGCTGCGCACCCACGGGACCCGGTGGACAGTATATCTGCTTAGAATACTGTGTCAGAAGTGACTGAGGGCCAGGGTGTGTGCAGCTATGATTATATACAGTACAGTGTTACACTTGAACAATAGAGATTACGTAGATTGTTTCTATAGGTCCAGGCACAAGGTGGCTTCAGGGTAAACAGTTCATAGGCTGATTCAATCTAAGGAATCCAAAGGAGGGGGTCGTCTTTTCAGGGGGTCTGCTCCTTTCATAGCCAGCATCATACAAAGGTTTATTCCTTAATATCAATAACTAAAGTATGCAATGTGCGATCTCTTCGCCGACTGCACCGGACAGCTGCTGATGATTAGGGCTTCAATATGATAGCAGGCATGACACCTTTCCTATAACCTAAACCTTTAATAACACTAAAATGTACATATAATCATATTATATAAACTAATAATAAACCAAATGCTATCTGCTCATAAATTACAGTGTAACGGAACCAATATGAATTGTATAAATAACTAAATATTGTAATGCTAGTGTGTGCGTGCGTATTTTACCGTGCGATCGCATCACGCCACGTGTTACCTGGCGTACGCTTCGCAATGCGCACAGCAAACCAATATTAAACCAATATACTTTCGTTCATCCAATTATACGACTTCAACATGATGATGATGTGCCATCCAGTTTGAGCTGCAGCCTGGGAACTTTCCTACTGAAAAAACTAAAGTGACCTACATTATATCTGGACCAGCGCTAGCGTGGGCATCTCCTATGTGGGAACTTAACGATCTTTTGTTACACAATTGTGCCACTTTCTTGGAGACCTTTTGGCGCATCTTCGATGAACCCGGACGGGTGGCCAGTGCTGCCACTGGCATTCTACGCCTTCGCCAGGGTACACTCCCTCTTGGACAGTACGCTCTCCAGTTTCGCACTCTTGTGGCTGAAATCCGTTTGGAATGATGAGGCGTTGGTGGCCACCTTCTGGCAGGGCCTGTCCAAATGGATTAAAGATTAATTAGCAGGTTGTGAGTTTCTTACCTCTTTGGACGCTTTGGTTGCGCTCTGCAATCAAATAGACATACGTTTCCATGAATGTACCCAGGAGAAGGAGGTTTCCCGTCATTTGGGATTTCGTTTGGACCCGCGCTTTCAAAGTCCTATAGTTCCTGTAGAAGAGCCTATGCAATTAGGCAGATCACGTCTCTCTCAGGAGAAGAGAGACTTTCAAAAAACCGGCTATGTTTATGCTGCGGACAACCTGGGCATCTGCTGAGTACTTGTGCCAAGCGGGCAGGAAACGACAGAGCTTAACCGGTTCTGAAGAGGCCAGGTTAGGTGTTTCTTCTACATCTCCTGTCTATTCCTGTTTTTCTATTCAGGCCCTTCTACTTTTCAAAGATATTCCACTTTCTCTTCTAGCTCTTATTGATTCCGGGGCTGCAGGGAATTTCTTAACTGCCGCCATTGTCCGAAGATTAGGGGTACCTACCCTTTCTCTGGATCCTCCCATGGTCCTCACTGCTATAGATGGCAGTCATATTGTAGGGGGATCTATTAAGAAATGTACTGTGAAGCTTTCTCTGCAGATTGGAGCATTGCACACTGAAGTCATTTCCTTCCTTGTCATTCCCGAAGCCATCGATCCTTTAGTGTTGGGTCTTCCCTGGCTCAAACTTCATTCTCCCACTCTGAATTGGCATAAAGCGGAAGTTCTTGCTTGGGGCCTGGAATGTCATTCTCCGGGCATTCCTCCCCAATATCATTCCTTCTCTGACGTGTTCAGTGAGAAAGAGGCTTCTAAATTACCTCCCCACCAACCCTGGGATTGTAGTATTGAACTCCTACCGGATAAAGTGCCACCCAGTGGCCGGGTCTATCCATTATCCATGCCAGAATCTATCTCCATGTCTACGTATATTGAAGAAAATCTGAAACAAGGTTTTATTAAGAAATCCACTTTCCCAGCAGGGGCTGGGTTCTTCTTTGTAAAGTAAAAGGATGGTGGTCTTCGTCCTTGTATCGATTACCGGGGTCTCAATGCCATAACGGTGAAAAATTTATTTCCCCTACCCTTGATCTCCGAGTTTTTTAACAGGATTAAGGGATCTTCAGTGTTCTCCAAATTGGACCTCAGAGGCGCTTATAACCTCATTCATATTAAACAAGGAGACGAGTAGAAAACGGCATTCAATACCCATGATGGACACTTTGAATACCTTGTCATGCCTTTTGGCTTGCGTAATGCCCCTGCCGTTTTTCAAAACTTTATCAATGAAATTTTTTAGGATTTTCTGTACCACTTTGTAGTCATCTACCTTGACGATATTCTTATATTTTCTTCTGATATATCATCTCATCGTAGACATGTCTCCTTGGTACTTGGCCGCTTACATCAGCACCAAGTATATTGTAAGCTAGAGAAATGTCTCTTCGAAAAAGATTCCCTTCCCTTCTTAGGCTATGTGGTGTCTGACTCTGGTCTCCTCATGGATCCCAAGAAACTAAAGGCAGTGTTGGAATGGCCTCAGCCAGTTGGACTTAAGGCGGTGCAAAGGTCCATAGTCCTCGCCAATAACTACAGACAATTTATCAAGGGATTCTCATCTTTAATAGCACCCATCCCCGCTCTAACCAGGAAATCCGCTAATTCTTAGTCCTGGCCTCCAGAACCGGTCAAGGCTTTTTCTTCACTGAAAAGAGCCCTTACTTTTGCCTGCATTCTTTCTCAGGCTGATCCTACATTTCCTTTTTTTCCTGGAAGTCGATGCATCTCCGGTTGGTGTAGGAGACATATTATCTCAAAGGGACTCCTCAGGGAAACTATTTCTGCATGGCTTCTTTTCCCGGAAATTCTCAGCTTCTGAGAAGAATTATGGCATTGGGGGCATTGGGGGAGCTTCTTGCCATTAAGTTAGCTCTGGAGGAGTGGAGGCATCACTTAGAGGGAGCTATGTTTCCCATAACCATATACATGGATCACAAGAATCTCCCATACCTTCAAACAGCATCTTGTCTCAACCCCAGTCAGGCCAGGTGGTCATTGTTTTTCTTTCGTTTCAACATGATCATCACATTCAGGCCAGGTTCTAAAAACATAAAAGCTGACACTCTGTCCCATTCTTTCGACTCTGTGGAAGATTCTCCTATACTTGTTCTGGATCCAAAATGTATCATAGCTACCACTTCTACTAAACTTGTTCCCCAGGGGAAGACCTTGGTCCCTCCCTACCTATGTTCTAAGCTTCTTAAATGGGCCAATTCCCGATTTTGTGCCCTTGAAGGACCTACCTTCTGCTCCTGCTTTGGCACAAACTTTTGTAAGAGAGGTCTTCCGTCTTCATGGTTGTCCTGATGTGATTGTTTCCGATCGTGGAACCAAATTTGTGGCAAAATTTTGGAGGACATTTTCTCGAGTCTGTGGGATCAAACTGAACTTCTCTTCTGCATATCATCCCCAATCCAATGGCCTCACCGAAAGAACCAACCAAAAGCTTGAAAAGTTCCTGAGGTGCTATATCTCTGCCAAACATGATGACTGGGTTGATCTGTTACCTTGGGCAGAGTTCACCCATAATAGTCACGCTCATGAGTCCACGGGTATGTCCCCTTTCTTTGGCCTCCAAAGATTCCATCCTTTAATCCCGCCTTTTCATGATCTTCTTCCATCTGGAGTTGCTGCCGTTGACTCCCTCCTTCAAGATTATTCCTCTAGGTGGGACTCAGTCAAACGTAGATTGTCCCAAACTTCCGCCACTAGTAAAAAAGTCTTTTGACAAAAGGAGAAGACCTACACCCATTCTCTCCCCCGGCGACAAGGTTTGGTTGTCCATCCGGAACCTTCTTTTACTGGTGCCTTCTAGGAAGTTTGCTCCTCGCTTCATTGGACCTTTTAAAATTTTGGAAGTCATAAACCCGGTGGCTTTTAGATTGAGTCTTCCTCCCACCTTGAAGATTCCAGATGTGTTTCATGTTTCCCTTCTGAAACCCCTTGTCATTAACAAGTTTTCTTCTACTAGGAGACCTCCCGCTGCCCTTTCCACACAGAATGAAGAATTTGAAATCAAAGAGATTCTTAACTCCCGCATTTCTAGAGGTTCTTTACAATTCCTCGCTGACTGGAAAGGCTATGGACCTGAGGAGCGCTCTTGGATTCCCGCTAGGGACCTTCATGCACCTAGACTTTTAAAGAATTTTCATGCTAAATTTCCTTCTAAATCCAGTAGGGCTTCTAGAGGCCACCCCCTGAGGGAGGGGGTACTATTAGGTCCGTCTGATCACGAGACCTGAGAGGCGTGGAATTCATTCAAACTTCCCCACTACTTAGTCTTCAATCTGACACTCTTCTGTGTCAGACCAACAAGTGTACTTAGCGTCTGGCTGCTCCTGATCCCTGTGCTCTCCCTGTGCACTTCTCCCTGTCAATACTGGCTGACTTTCTTTGTACCGAACTGGCTTGTCTATTTAACCCTGCATCTGCTGAATCCCTGGCAACACGCACCGGCTGACTTTCTGTGTACCGACCTGGCTTGTCTATTTAACCCTGCATCTGCTGAATCCCTGGCAACACGCACTGGCTGACCTTCTGTGTACCGACCGGCTACAGTTCCTGACTCCTCTTGTGTTTGTCTCCTCGTGCCTCTCTACTAGACAGCAAGGTACTTCTTACAGTTAAGCTGTTTAATATCCAGCTAGACGAAGCCTTTTACTGTGTTCCCAGAATTGTTCACCCTACTACTATCTCTCTACCAAACCGGTGGGCTAACCTAGGGGCCGCGACCTGCGGGCCTCCAGCAGCTAAAACCGTCCCGCCTTGCGGCAGTTCTTGCAGAAGACCGGGGGGGTGGGGTGTTAGGCTCCCTCCGCGCTGTGGGAAGGCCAGTGCCAATACCGGTTGGTAATTGTCTCCAGTGAGACGCCACAGAGATGTGCAACTTTAAAGAATTTAACATCTCTTTCCTTATTCTAGACATAAAGGTGGTGCCCTGGTCAGCCAAAATATCTTTTTGTATTCCTACCCGGCTGAAAACATGCACCAGTTCTCTTGTTATCATTTTGGTTGAAATATTACACAAGGGGGTGGCTTCAGGATGGCGGGTAGCATAGTCCATGACTACTAGATTGTACTGATGCCCCCAAGCAGACTTAACAAGGGCCCAACAAAGTCCATAGCTATCCTGTCAAACAGTGCTTCAATAATAAACATCTACACTAGTGGGCTCCTGAAATGAGGTCTGGAAGCATGATACTGGCACTCCAGACAGGAGGAACAATAATCGGATACCTCATTATGTACTCGTGGCCAAAACAATTGCTGTAAGATTCTTTCAGTGTTATTTCTATCCGGCTGTGATGTGACCATGGGCTAGGTTTAACCCGGTTCTCCTATATGATCGGGGAACTACCAGCTGTTCTACCACACCATCAACCCTTTTTGTCACTTGGTACAACATTCATTGTTGATGGCCATGAGCTTATCATCAGGTTCTACAGGCGTTCCGCTATTGACTTTCACATTTTATCTTGCTTTCATTAAAGTGGGGTCCATTAACTCCTCTGTCGCAAACAGTTCTTTCCTTATTTCAAGGTCAGGCATACTTTCAGCTCTGTCTAAATCTTCACCTTTCCTTGTAGGCGGTCCCTCAGTTTGGTTCTCATAACTCATTATTTCCCAAGCCATACTAGCAAATTAAAATAGCTCCGTGGGCTCACAGGACACACCCACTGCTGCTGGACCATCAGTGCAGTCAAACAGCTCTTTACACCTGTCACAAACTTACCGTATATACTCGACTATAAGTCGACCCGAATATAAGCCGAGGCACCTAATTTTACCACATAAAACTGGGAAAACTTATTGACTCGAGTATAAGCCTAGGGTGGGAAACAGCGCTAATTTAACCACAAAAACCTAAATAAAAATGATAGGTTCAATCTATGAAATCATTTTTAGCTAAACCATAAATAACAGTATATGACAAGGAACATTCATAAATGATTATAAAATCATTGGGTACAACCTAACCTAGATAAATCAAAGATAATGGAAGCAATACCCTAGGGTGCTCTTTTGTGATATAAATTGATGGGTTTGTAAAAAAATGAAAAGTACAGTTTTGACAGGTGGCATCCCTGTATATATGAGAGAGAGCTGTAAAATGAAGTACAGTTTTCACAGGTGTCATTTTTGCTTTTACTGAAATTCCATTTTAATTTACATTTGTATTGGAACTTATTTTTATATATGTTTAACCCCAAAGGAAAGGTGTTTTAGGTCAATAAAAAGCTTCATTTACCCATATAGGTTTCCGATTACCATAGCCAGTTAAACCTTTTAAAGATTGAAATGAGCACAAATTACTCCATGTGTGCGTCCAAAATGAATCTGCCAATCTCAATTAATATTTGATTGAGATAATTTAGTTTTTGATCAGGACTGTCGAAAATGACAGCTATGATTATGAAGTCATCATCACAGTGGAGTCTGTGTACTCTGTGTTTGTGTAGGTGTCCTCAGGTTTTCTCCCACAGTCAATTAATTTGCTGTTGACAAAAATGGATCTCATTGTGTGTTTTTGTAATAAAGAACTTCCACTATAAGGGGTAGGGATATAAATGTATGAACATTTTCTCTAAAGTGCTACATAACATGGTGGCTATATATAAATAATAATAATTGCTCGCCATAGAATCAGGCCACTCAGCTTGAGGGCCAAATAGCCAGGTCTTTCCATTTATGGCTGCACATGTGTCCTAATTTGCAATTTGACAGATCTGTGTGCCTGGGTTGAGTAGCAGGAATACTAGCTATAGGACTTTGCCTGTAAGACTTTTTTTTTTTTTTCTTTTAAATTTGACTTTACAATATCTACTCAAGGTTTTACCCTGCTGACAAAAAACACATTTATTTTGCAATTAAGTGTTGTATTGTCTGTTCATTATCTAGTTTTGAAGTGTAACCTTATTTTGCAAATTTACAGTGCACTGTAAATTAAAAAAAAAAAAAAAAAGGAGAGAGAGAGAGAGATTTTTTTACTTACCCCGCAGTGGAATGCACGTGCGTTCCAACAACAGGAAGTTCGGCATTTGGAATGCAAGTTTGCGTTCCAAATGCCGAACTTCCTGTTGTTGGAACGCATATGCATTCCAATGAAGAAGTTAACAGACGAAGGACCAGACACCAGGTAAGTTCACCCGTGTATAAGCCAAGTGGCCTTTTTCAGCATACAAAAATGTGCTGAAAAACTCGGCTTATACACGAGTATATACGGTACTTTCTCCTGTGCTGCTGATTTCCCTGCCTCTGTTTACAGCTCAGCACTTCGTGGTTTGGGAGGTCACATGATCGTGGCTGGGAGGCAGCATACACTATTTGCAGACTATATAAAGCTGACCTGGACACTACAGCCTTGTCACAGCATCCGCTGGATCCGCTGTTGCCTGTGCAACTATGTATCTGACCCGACTATCCTTATTGACTATGTTGGTGCCTGTTCACCTGTGTATACGATACGGCTTGCATTATTCTGTGTGTGCTGTGTTTCTTCAGCTAACTGATCCTGCTCCTCTGTGTCATACTACACTACCTCTACAGAGTCTATTATCCTTTTTTCTGCCAGATCTCTTACCAACCATCTGTCACCTATCACGTCAGTGGGCTAATCTAAGGGCCATGACTTGCAGACCTCCGGCAGCAAAATCCATCCCACCTTGTGGCGGTTCTTGGTGAAAACTGGTAGGGTCATTAGACTACATGCCTTAGTAAGGCCAGCGCTAACACTGGCTTATAAAAAACAACTGAGAACCGTAACAACACTTCATATCTTAGTCCATACGGAAATCCCATAACTTCCAAAACTGGGGAAAACTTCTCCCTATTATGGCATCATGCACCAAAGAAGGGACTTACCCAACTTTAACAGTAGATAAACCACAAGAAGTCTCAAAATTCACCTCTGTAGTGACATAAAGCTGGGTGTCACCATGAATACAAATTACCCCCACAGTTTGTTGCCATTTTGAGGAGTTTACCAGCTCTGCTTTTAGTAGAGTAATTACACTTCCTGAGTCTAACAATGCCTCTATCTGGTTTCCCTCCATTTGACCTACACAAATTTGTTTTTCTGGCTTGGCCAGAGGTAAAACAATACAGGCTAACCTGGCAAAGTAAGACATTCCTTGACAATGAAAAGTAGCATCACATTGCATGGGTTCCTGCATATCTGGACAATTAGCTACAACATGTCCTGGCATACCACATTTAAAACATTTAAACACATATATGTCAAGTCTATTATGTGGCGGGGACCTTCCTGGCCTCAATGACCAGTCTGCAGGACCAGCGACAACAGTCTGTTCACTTTTAATGCCTCTTAACCCCCCCCCCCCGCACCCTTTTGCCCTGGAAAGGTCTTACCAGGTAATGGTGAAGTATGCTGTCGTGGGTCGATGGGGCGCTGCGGTGCAACCACCAGTTCCTCTGCCACGAGATACCTCTCCACCATTTCAACCAACTTGTCCGCAGTCTGTGGGTCTCTATGGCTCACCCATTTGAGCAAAACCACGGGCAGAGACCGTAGATACTGATCCATGATGATTCGTTCCACCATCTGTGGGCTGTAGCCACATCCTGGTCAGGTGGATGAGGTCATGCATCTGTGAGCTTGCCCAGGGAGTAAACCCAGTGGTGCACTCGTTGCGTTCAAACTGCAGTGTGACTCCCAGGAGAGTTAATATTTCAGTTTTTGATTTGTTATTGCCCTTAGCATCTGCAATACTCAGGTCAAAATAGGCTTTTTGAGGCTATCTGGCCAGAAAAGGTGCCAACAGGCCAGCCCACTGGATTTTGGGCCACTTCTCATGCTCTGCTGTGCTTTCAAAAATAGTTAAATATACTTCCACTTCATCTCCCTCAGTCATCTTTTGAAGGAAATAATTAGTCCGTATAACGCTGGTGCTAGTCTGCTCTGTGGAAGCCTTTCTAGATAAGGCTGTGAAAGATTGCACCACCTCCTTTAGAGCTTGGCGGTCTTGGTGCTGTTGCCTTCTGGACTCCTTAATAGCAACCTGCTTAGCTGCAATAGCCACCTGCTGTTGCTTCTGGCACTGCTGAATGGCTATCTGGAAACAGAGCTAGAGTAAAATTGTGTGTTTGAAGCTGCTTATTGTTTAAAGTGTACCTTCCTACAGAAGAACAAGTAGGAGGTGCAGAGTGCCCCATTATATGTAAGTATAGGGATGAAACACTATCTCTTGGACCACAGGGGTGCCTGGGAATTTAAGTCCTGTAGTGGGGAAAAAAAGGCTATGTGTCCTCCTGCAAAGCATACCCATTTAAATGTACTACACCCCTTTATCTCATTTAAGTAATTGTGCCTATAAAATAAAAAAATATTTCAGTGTAAAACAAGACATACTTGTGTCCCTAATTCAAACTTAATAAAAAAATGTTCCTTAATTTTGAAGAAGAATCCATAGGCTTCCCTACAAAATGGGTGAAAGAGTGCAAAGCTATGTACCACAAAACTGTGTCCCCAAAACTGAAACGTAGAAAGCAGATGTTAATGCCAGGCCGGACAAGATGGTAGGACCAAAGGGGAGTGACACAGGTATCCAGGCTACACAATAGCAGGACTGAAGGTACACAGTAATCATTGGAGATTAGGGATTGCATACACGAACATATTGGTAATATAATGAGCAGGCAACTAGGCTAGAATCACTGCAAATAACAATGCATATAACCAGAATGAGAAATAGTAAGGACCAAAGACACCTTGTAGGAGCTATAGCATTGCATACAGGATCACACCGGTAATAATATGTGAAAGTCAAATAATTGGATAAAGTAAACTAAATTGATATTGTATTGCCGTGCGATTGCGATTAGTATGCCACGTGTAATGATGCAATCGCACGGATTAATAACACACATATTTACACTCACACTTACACTTGTCAATAGTACACATTAAGGTTCCGTTACACATTTATTTATTAGTAAAATGTATTAGAGATTACACTTATCATCGCATGAATTGTTAAGTTGTAGCCATTGAAAAGAAGAGTGGACAAAGCTTATGGAATTCGTCCATGGCCACCACAAATTTCTAGCGGGAGTTTTTGAACCATGAAGCATTGAGGATTCTGTTTCCGCATGGGTGCTAAGCAAACATGTGAAATGGCTGATGTGACCGACGTACAGGTCAAAGAAGGCCTGATAGGGTCTGTGATTGTAAGAAAGTGTAAGGTAAGTATGCAAGGGCGTACTGTGAAGTGGGTCAAGATGACCGATGAATGTGTGAAACTAGTTTGGATCCAGAGGTGGAGTACGGTTAGAGACAAGCATGTTTCTGAAAACTGAGAATTAAACTGACTGTTTAAAACTGTGGCAACAGGAAGGGAGCATGTGGCAGGATAGCGCGTGCGTAGCGGAAAGTAGTGTTGCGAAGAGAAGCGAGCACAAAGCATGCCTCTGCTGCCATGCGGACAGGAGAGGGAAAGTATAAACCAAATTAAAAAAAACAACTTATAAAAATAACAAAAGTAACTTATAAAGTATACTAAGTGTGTAACTTTTCAGAGGAAGTTAAATAACTTACATGCATTTTTCATTTATGTTTTGTTTCTGTTTGTGTGTTTGTGTCAGAGCCCTGCAATAAAAGGGGCAGTGATTGAATCTAGAAAAAGCCTTGCAATAGAAGAACAGTGAGTGGCACATAGGCAAGACAAAGGGCAGTAATTGAATCTAGTGAGACCAGTTTTTCGGACAGTTTGGAGAACAATACAATATATAGAGATAACAGTTGCTAGGGATATATTTGCGTAAGAAACATTTGCTGCCAATGAATAGACAGTCTAAGGCTTTAGGGGTTTTGTTTTGTTTGTTTTTGTTGTTTTTTTGCTGTTGCTGAACATTCAAAAGGACTAAAAGTAAAGAAATAAAAATGTTTTGTTTGTTTTCTGATACTAATTAAACTTTGCTTTTTCTCTTCCTTAGACAAGGAGGGCCAGAGAGAAATATCTTTATTAACTATGGGGATGCAGGAGAAATGCAAAATTTTCCCTTAAAAGACAAACTAACTTTGGGTCATTCTAACACTCTTTCTTCTCGTTGCAGTGGCTCATGATAACAAAGTTGTCAAGTGGGCAGCAGGTTTACCTATGATAACTGACAAAACAATGGGTATTTTTGAAATTATAAACACACAATAATTAAGTAAAATGCAAGATTTGTATTCCCTGCAGAAAAAGGCGTTCTGGAAGGCAAAGGGATGTGTTCAGGAGTCCTCTGGACTCTGGAGAGATGGATGAGGTAGGCCTGTTGCTCTCATAGAGTATGTTCCAGGTCTAGCTGAGGCAGCACATGGTCTGACTCATCTGGGTAAAGAAGGTATGGACAAGCTGGTAAGAGCATACTGGTGTGCACCAGACCTTTCTTCTCAAGCTAGTAGGAAGGCAATGTCCTGTCTTACCTGATTGAGGAAAACTGCTGGAAAGACAATAACAATAGAGCCATCCCATACCCCTCCTACAGATGGACTTTTTCCAGGTAAAACAAATCAATTTCAGCCACCTTGCAGTATTCTCAAGTGTATATGGGTATACTGATGTAATCTCTATCTGGGTAAAGGTTCACTCAAATGTTTCTAATATTGCTGTGTCATACTCATGATTCTTGTTAGTAGATGGGATATTCCTAGAGTTATTGAAGATGATAGGGGTATTCATTTTACTGGTATTAACTTTTAGGTAATGAGTACAATGTATGGGCAGTGATAGTAAGTTGCATACTCTTTATGTGCCACAAGCCAGTAGGTAAATAGAGTAAATGGTACTATCTAGAATGCAATGAATAGAGTTATAGTTGAAACTAGATTGGAGTGGCCAGAAGCTTTTGCCACTAGTCCTCTCCATTATAAGAATCACTCCTCTACCGCCTTTTGACCTGTCAACTTTTGAAATACTTTTGACAAGCAACCTCACTTGATGGTAGATTCCTGAGATGAGTTCATCATGGTGAGACTATTGAAAATCTGAGCTCATAATGCAGAGACTGTTGAAAATCTTATAAAGAGAAGCAAATAGTGAGACAGCAAAAAAGGACGTTCAAAACACTGTCTCCTGGTACGTTATACTAACTGTTATGAAGTTGGAATATGTTATGGACTGTAATTTCCTACGCTCAAGTTGTTTGACAGACAGGTACCAAGTGTTGATGACCAGCATCACATCCCTGAGAGTAGCAGAGAGACACTTGGAGCCATTCCACCCACTGCAGAGAAGTCAACAACCCAGAGAAGGTTCAAATTACAGCCAAGGATGACACTTGTGAATCTGTGCTGGGAGACCTACGATCGCAGTTAATAACACCTGAGCGAAAGGACTTTGCAAAGACTGTTAGCCTATCATGGAACAGCAGCTTTTCTGTTTTTCCCTTTTTACAGTGTTTCTCTCATCCTTATTCTCTTTCCAGGACAGTCAATTCTTTCATTGGTAATCAGGTGATGTAGACTGTTTCAGGTAGTGATACTCAGGATGTGGGGATGAAGGAGAAGTTGTTAGCACAACCGGTCCAGCCAATTACACTATTCAATTCAGGGGTAAAGAAATGTTTTGCTAACCTTGGAGCTAGGAGACAGTGTGAGGAGCTATTGTCTGAAGAATATTGTGTGTGTAAGTACTGTAACCTTATAGTTGAAGAGAGGTGCATCCGGTGATGCCAGTCCAGTAGTAATTTCGAATTGAGAGGGCATCCATGAGAATGATTGCAATTCTTTGATGGATTTAGACCAAACTGAATGCTGGTTGTGCTCTCACGTACCTCAGAGACTAAATTATGTAGGTCAAGTTTTCTTTCCACTAAATATTTCTGAGGCACTCGAATTATGGGGTGGGAGGACAGTAGAAGGAAGGTATTACAGCTGGGTCCCTTAGTTTGAAGTCTCCCAATATTCGGCAGACCGATAACTGTTTCACATACAAAGAAACTTGAGTATTGGGAGACTGGACAGAATGAACAGACAATAGCCCACCCCACAAGTATTGACGGAAAAACCCATTGATATTATCAGATTGTATTTCACTAAAACGGATGAAGGAGATCATAAATAAGATGGTGTTATTGGTAAAATTGATTATATATAAGACATGCCTCGGACAGATGGACATGCTAGGCATGAGGAACTTTATTAGAATATTATGTATTGATGTAACATATTTTATTGTAAGTTGCATCCTTCCAAATAATGTATTACATATGTGGGTGAAGGGCATACAAAAGGTTAACTCCGAGCTCCAAAGTTATATGCTCCGTAGAAAAAAATATAACTCTCTTTTATGGTAACCTGACTGATATTCACCAACAGTGTGATAATATTAAGGGAGACAAATATCACAGAAAAATGAAATATACTACTGAGATCCTACAATAACATTTTAAGGTAATAGTTTTGTGCAATATCAAAGGATGGCCTCTGGAAGTCATATAGTTGGATGATGTAAAATAAATTGATTATTATTGTTTTGCCATGTGATTGCGATTAGTATGCCACGTGTAATGACACAATCACATGGAGTAATAATACACACATTCACATTCGAACTTACATTTATAAATAGTACACATTTATTAAGTTTCCAATCCCCATTTATTTATTAGTAAAATGTATTAGAGATTATTTATACATAGATAAAACTATATTAAATATATCTAAGGCTCAGGATATAGGAAATGTATTATGTCTAGTGTCATTTTAGTCTGCACATTACCATCAGGAATCCACTACTATCGGTGAAGCGATCGCTTCCTTCGATAACTAGTTATGGAAGATAAAGGATTAATGCTCAAAATGATATTGTGTTTGAAATGCAAATAGGTTGGCTTAAACTAGATTAGGTTAGTTACCTTAGGCACATGTGCCCCACTGTTAGAGTGAGCTAGCCCCTTTGAACTGACCTACGATTTGCATTGTAATGAAATGACCTGACCCCTGGTCCAATGAAGAAGACCTTAGCTTACCGTTGTGTACATTGTGACATCATCACTGTTTTTTTCTTGCTAACTGAAACTGCATATAAGTAAGTCATGGGCCAGTGTTAAATCTCTCTTCCTGACTACAGGGCTGAACATGGACCTGGGCCCAGGACGCGCTTGTGAAATTGTAATGTATTCGGTATTATACTTTCCTGTTTATTGTTATACCTTTTTATGCGTCATTATGGCTTGCTGTAAATTCTGCTAGCTTTTGCTATTAAATATATTTGTGGGTGGGAACCACAATAATCGCATTAGGCAATGTTTAGTGGTGCCAAAAAAACGAACATTACAAAGATGAGCAGGGAAAGAGGGTAGGCTGAACAATAAGAGGACTGAAAACACAAGTAGCCACATGAGCTAAATAATTGCAGGAACACACTGGTAATACTTGCAAATCCACAGTATAGAAAACAAGGCTGGAGTAGCTGAATTGCATACAAAAGCATAGTCCAACACACAAAGATCAGGTAATTTCCTTAAAATTTTAGCGCCTGGGACGAGAAAGAAAAAAAAACTGTGCCCCTGGCCCTCAATTTTAGCCAAATGAACCTAAAATGTTCATAAACTGTGCCCCCCTTCAGCATTGCTCCCAGGGCGATTGCCCCTATCGCATAGCCCTAGTTGCAGCCCTTGTCAAGGATATTGAAAGTCCATAACATCAGAGGTTAACCAAAGTTCAGGTATCCAGAATATTAGCCACAGCAGGGTTCAGAGATTGAGGTGAATTAACAAACAATGATCAAGCAAAGCTGCAATATAATTTCCCCTATTAAGGCAGTATTCAGGCCTCTGCAAGGGCAGCTAGAGAGTGGTGAAAACTAGGGATACCATGCTTATGATCTTAGTCTCTGGAATCTAGTTCTTCTTATACCAATGAAGCATACTCTGGACTCTAGTCTCTAGAAGGCGAGATCCTGACAATATGTGATGTCACAAAAACAGCACCTGCTCTGTGGCCTTTTTTGTGGTAAATAAGTATTTTAGTTGGTATCTAGCTGTGACATAATGACTAATTGAAACAGTACTTGAAAAAGTAATTTACTTAAAATTTGTTCACAGAAATCAATTTTTAATAGTAATTTTAATAAGTACTGTATGATGCAAATCACTTGAGTCATTTGACCTTTAATTCAACTTCCCAGCCAATGTACTAACCATTGAGACAAAGCAGATTAGCAAATGAGGTATGACAAGTTCACATATCTCTGATTTTACTTATGTGCTTGATGGCTTTCAAACAAAAATATTATGGTATTTATAATATTAATGTCCCTAAATAATACTTACTATCAAACCATACTTTATGAGTATTTCAGATGTGTGCATCAAATAATGCTCTTTTAGCTTATATATTGCTAACTCTGAATTTAAACACATTTTGCATCAGTTACCACTGTTAGCCTCCTGAAAAAAGTGTAAAAAATTGTTGAATTCTGAAACACTTATTAATCCACTTTCATTTACATTTTATAATCTGTCAGTCATATTATGTAATGTAGAATAAAAATAGTTTTGTTTCTTAAAAGTAATTAGGTTCAACATATCATGCAGCAGGTAAAATATTAAAGCTTTAATTTTTGTTCAGTTATCTAATTATATTTTAATAGTCTACAAACAATTTACTTTTGTTAAAGAACTATGTTTTATTCTTAAGAGGAGGGCAATGTGAAATGTTTTTATTATGTGAACAATGTTTCTCATAGAACTCAAATATAGATTATGTGATAAATACAATTGAGACAATACCTAGAATATTGGGTTTTTCACCTCTAACTGGTTCAAATAAGAGCTTGCTCCTGGGTGCCACGATCATTGAATAGAGTGCAGTAATCTCAATTCAAGTATGTTCTGAGGGTCAGCTACATCATGCAACTGTGGAGGTCCTAGTGTAAGGAAGCAGATGTGGAGTGGCAAGAGAGGTTGATAAGCCTTTCTATGTTATTTAGGACAGATTGTAGAGGAGAAAGACAGGTGAGGAGAAGGATAGCTAGCAGAAAGTTGCAGGAGTCAAGGTGGCAGATAATGAGATAATGGGTAAGGGTTTTTGTAATCTTGAGTGAGAAAGGGGTGTATTCTGGCAATGCTGCACAGGGTGAGGTGACAGGACTGGAAGTGTGAAGTGAAGCTGAGGGTGGAGTTGAGAATGACATCAAGGATGTAGGCTTGGGGAACAGAGAAGAATCTACTTCAACAATGAAGGAAACTAGAGATGGTGTTGTGACACTAAGAGAGGGGAAGATGAGGAACTCTATTTTGAATATGCCGAGGTTAAGGAAACAGTGGGCCATCCAGGTCAAGTTCGAGAGGCAGCTTGCACAATCGATAAAAGAAAAGGAGAGAGGTCAGAGGAGCAGACATAGATTTGTGTGTCATTACCATAGAGGTGGTAGCGGAGACCAAAGGAACATATAAGTTAACTGAGATAAGAGGAATGAAGTGAGAAAAGCAGAGGGCTGAGAAGAGAACCAGGATGAGACGATGGTGGCAAAGAGACAACAAGGGTTGGTCAACTGGATGGATATTTGGGGTTTAATGTAGGTTGGCAAGAGGGAGAATATGAGTTCCAGCAAGTGCCCATCATGGTGGGTGCGAAATGATGTCTACACAAAGAAACCACAGAGGAGTTAAGAGGTGGCAGTGACTCTAAGGTTGTTGATGGTGATTTTGAATCCTCTAGAATAAGAGTGTGTAGGTCACTTGAAGGAATGTAAGAAAGTCAGGCAGCAAAGTCTGGGAGACAATATACAACAGCAACATGGAGATGGAGTAGAGAGATGAAACATTTGGAATGAACTTCAATGAAGGAAAAAGAGAGGGATGATTCTTGGTAGATGGGAATGGCACAGAAAATCATAGAAAGACACTCCTACTACTACCACACCGTGTTGGTCACCTGGTTGAGAAGTGTGGGTGAAGGAAAGAACCCTATAGGAGAAAGATGTAAGGGAAGCAGTGTCCGGGAGAGGGGGCCAAGATTCATTAATGGCAAGAGGACTGAAGGAATGAGAGGAATAGGCTTTGGATGTATGTGAGTTTATTGCAGACAGATCTAGGGCCTGATTCATTAAGGAACTTAAATTAAGAAGTTTCTTATTTAAGTCTCCTGGAAAAAACCATGTTACAATGCAAGGGGTGAAAATTAGTTTTCTGTTTTGCACATAAGTTAAATACTGACTGTTTTTTCATGTAGTACACAAATACTTGATAGCTTATTTGTACACTGAAAGTTGATATTTGTGTGCTACATGAAAAAACAGTCAGTATTTAACTTATGTGCAAAACAGAGAACTAATTTTCACCCCTTACATTGTAACATGATTTTGTCCAGGTGACCTAAATAACAAATTTCTTAATTTAAGTTCCTTAATGAATCAGGCCCCTAGTGTTCAATTGTAAAAGAAAAAGGACAGGTAGTGATGGAATGTGGGGCCCATGCATATCTATAGGGAGGGGGGGGAACTGCCCTGCATATCTATAGGGAGGGGGGGGAACTGCCCTGCATATCTATAGGGAGGGGGGGGGAACTGCCCTGCATATCTATAGGGAAGGGGGGGGAACTACCCTGCATATCTATAGAGGGGGGACTACCCTGCATATCTATAGGGAGGGGGGGGGAACTGCCCTGCATATCTATAGGGAGGGAGAGGGGGGGACTGTCATGCATATGTATAGGGAGGGAGAGGGGGACTGTCATACAAATCTATTTTCATTGCTGCCATGAAAATCTATAGGGAGGTTGATATGTATGAAGGAGGGCAGAGGAGGGGGGCTGATATATGTGACTGGGGGAGTTTTGATGTGACGGGGGGGATAGCTACAGAGTGGAGGTAAGGAAAATAGCTGCAAGGGGGATGGATGCAGGGTGGGAGGTAAAGAAAATGGCTGCAGCAGGGGTTAAGGAAAATGGCTGTGGGGGGGGGGGGTTGTGGTTAAGGAAAATGGCTGCAGGGGGTATTTAAAAAATAGAGCAGCTTTGGGGGGCAGAATCTCATGATTGTGTGGTGGTCACATGGGTGGTCTCAGCAATCACTAGAATACTAAATATTAGTGAGATGGGGCTGGTAGAGGTTTGTATTTGATTGACAACAAATATTCAGCTATTGCTTATATATGCCTGTCCAATGGGGTACTTTTAGCTGGCCATAATGGAGTGTTTTGTTTTAACTAAAGGGCCTAATCATTCAGGGTTTGTTAACTTTTTGCATTTTAATACATTTTTGCTTTTTTAAAACAGGACGCCAACTTTCCAGAAGCCAGCGAGAGGATAACAAAGTTGCAAGAGAGAAGAGCAAGAACAGGTAAGAGACAATGGCACAATCTGTCTAAATTTGAATGCTGGAGAATACACCTGAACATTCATATTCAGGAGTGTTCCTATACATCTATATATTCGGAGGAGGAGGAGAGGGGGGGGGGGGGGGGGGGCGCTGCGGCCATATTAGCCTAGGGCGGCCAGAACCCTTAATCAGCCCCTGGTAAAATGTGTGATCAACTTGCTGTTGGATAGTTTTAGGGAGCATAATTGCAAACAGTTCAGTAGGCAATGTTCAGGCAATGTACTAAGCAGGTAATTGAGGACGAAGTTAACAGGAGTATACTAGATGTTGACCTCTGGTAGCAGTGTATGAAGGTAAACTGGCCTCCTTCTCTTGCTCTCCTGTTCAATTCCTGTATAAATCAAACTACTCCATGCAAATCATAACACACACTTGTAACAAACACACACTTACAGGGCCATCTTAACAACATTTTGGGCCCCAGAGCAAAGCAGTGCACCGGGGCCCCTATATATACATATAAAAAAAAAAAAAGATTATATATATGGGCCCTGCAGCCCAGGGGGGCCCGTCGGAGGCAGCACAAAAAAAAAAAACCTGCCCAATGGGAAAGACGGCCCTGCACACTTATAAGAAACATACACTAAACTGTAGCTATGTTGCCTACACTAGGCATACAGCCTAGACAGGCTGGATATGTAAGGGAAACAGAGACATGTGACCAGTGACTGCAATCAACTCCCAAATAACGTCACACCTCAAAGGCATGCAATAAAATTCAGCAACAAAACGGCATTTCATTAATTTTTTTTAATTAAAAGTAGCACATCTGATTGCAGTCAAGATAACTGATGCAGAGCTGGTTGAAAGTAATTACCATTGGTTTGAATAACTAATAGCAAGGTTTGTAGGAACATAAGATAGTAGGATCAGGAACAGGACCAAATGACAGGAACTACAGCCGTGTGACAGCAAAGGGAACATGATAGCTGGGAGGTCCAGAATTTTTAAAGCCAAGCACAGAGTTTTTTTTGTTAATTGCTGTTGAATACAGCAGAGTTAATAGATTGCTACATTGCTGAAAACATCAGAAATCCCAAATACATATAGTACAGCTCTAATGTCCACAGTCAGGAGGGACCATGGCTTACAGCCCAGAGAGTACACTCCACCATCCATTGCAAATTCCAGGCACCATCATGCACAGTTCTAGGGATTTGTCATCATGTCATCATGCACAGTTCTAGGGATAAGACATAACTAAGCTATTTTCACATAGGCCTCATCGCTAGAGAGAGTCTAGGAGCTACAGATTGAACGTGACCAAGAAACAGTGGAAAGAGACATCAGCGAGGCTGTGCAATGTAATTACTAGTGAGGATGAGCTGTGGCACTTAATAGTCATTAGCAAAATGTGAAAGTTTTTACAGGTCACGGGGTGGAAGAATCAGTGGAGCATCCCAGAGAGCTAGTAGCACAGACAGTGCAGCATGGATGGAGACCATAGTTACAAGAATAGGAACATTGGGTACCTTTGCAATGCAGAGGCAGGCACTGCTGAATCAGGCTCAAAAGATGCATCCTAAAGACTCCCAGCCCTTTTCAATTGTTATGTGTATTAAGTTTAATAAAGGTTTCTACATATTACCGATCTCCGATTCCCTGACATTTAATAAACATCATTTTTTTAATAACCGTGTGAAGCAATATTTAATTGGACTTAGTGCTTATGTGATTTTCTATGCTATTGCTACAAATTTAAAAATATATTGTACCATAGCACTTCAGATGTAATTATTTCAAGGCAGCATGTTAGGTTACGTGTTCGCTTATTGGTCATGGATATATAGCAGAGGCAACACTTCTGTGGATTTGCCATGACCCTTTCAATACTGCTGATATAGAATCCACAGTGGGTACTGTTTCATTCTCAGAATGTAAGAAATGTAAGTAATATGGTGTTGGCTTTTCCAGCACTTAGAACCATATGCAGCAGTTTGTATGTGGCTATTACTGTACAGGTCCATTTTACAGAAAACAATGCCCAAAATGTATCTTCTAAATATTTAATTCTGCTGCTGAAGGAGGAATTTTATGTACATAAAGACATCCCTTCTCAGCAGAGGAGAAACTCTAGTTTTCACCGTGGTGTAAACTGCCAGTCTGCGTCCCCGCTGTTCTTACTTGCGGCATGGATGATCGCTGGTAGTTCCGGCTGGGGCCGTCCTGTTGCTAGGTAACAGGTGTGCTGAGTCTCCGGCTGTCCTCCCTCTGTCGGGCGCATATGCAGTAGCTAGGCAACGGGACGCTTTCTTGTTTGGCGGTCAGAGTATTTGACCTCCCACTCCTTCCTCCTATCACACTTCCTCTGCCTCTATTTAAACTTTGCTCTGGCACAATTATAGTGCCAGAGTATCAGGTCTCCTGTCTCCAGCATTATTTGTATGTCCTTGCACCTTTTGGTTTGACCTGGCTTCCTTTGACTATTCTTCTGGATTGTGCCTATTATTACCTACTGTTGTGACCTCACCTTCCTGACCAGGGCCGTCTCTTCCATTGGGCATGATGGGCAGGTGCCCGGGGGCCCTGCAGGCAAGGGGGGCCCGTCCGAATCCTAAAAAAAAATAATTATTTTTTTTCTTTTAAAATACTTACCTTGCGGTCACATCAGCGGTGATCCGGCTCCCTCCCTGGTCCCCTCTTCCATGCTGTGCTCACAGTGAATGCTGGGCGTGATGTCACACCCAGCATTCACTGCAACCACAGCACGGAAGAGGGCAGAAGAGACTCAGCGGCGCGGAAAAAAGAAGAGGATCGGACTTAAGGTAAGTTAAGGGGGCCCCTATATATATATATATATATATATATGTGTAAAAAAAAAGTGATTATATATATAATCACGTTTTTTTTTTGCATACATTTTTTTTTTTTTACACACACACACACACACACTATTTATATATATATATATATTGCAACAAAAAAAACAAGTAGGGCGCCCCAATGTGTATTATCAAATATGAAATTTGGGAAGATGTAATAACTGCGTACCGTAAAGATGTAATCAAGAAGTAAATGGTCATATGGAGGTTCCTCTTCAGAGGTAATCCCTCTCGATCTCCATCAGATGTAACGACAATGCAGAAAAAAACAGAACAAAAACTAACATAGTGTAGTATTATTATATGCTAAACTGCACCAAATCTGGAAATAGTCCTCCACCAGGAGAAAGAGTGCTAAATCAGGTAGTGAACCCAAAGGTGAATAATATAGCACACATGTGCAGAGTGCATCCCTAAATATATAAAAACTGCGTACCAAATAGTCAGAAGACCATAGACTTTCTCAGACCGTACATAAAAGATCAGGCAATTCCTCTGTCACAACCTCATCCAGTGGCGGTGATGAACAAGATTGAACAAATATATATATATATATATATATTTTATTTTTTAGGGGCCCGGTATACTGCATTGCCTGGGGGCCCATAAAGTTGTTAAGGTGGCCCTGTTCCTGACCATTCTCCTGGATTACGCTATTCTTGTCTCATGTCATTGTGACCTCGGCTTGTCTGACCTCTCTGTGAATCTTCCTTCGATACCGTCTCCTCCTAACTGTCTTGACCCGGACCGTCTTGAATGAATATGAAGCTACAGGCATGTAAACAAACTGGGTACTGCTTACCTATAATGTAAGTCCCTTTTTTAAAATAATATATATAAAATTGTGTATCAGGCTACTGTGAAATAAGAATGGCGAGAATCACATTTACTCAGTAATCAGGTAAGTGGCTGGAGAGCATCAATATGCAAACTACAGCAAATCAAACACTGGTTATTGAAATCCCTAAAGAAAAGCTTGAATAATACAGAAAAAGCTGTCATTTCAGTTAAGTTGAAATCAACAAACCCATAATCTATTAAAAGCTGGTTTGAAAGTCTTGACATTTATATAGCAATGGAGGCTATTACTGTGTTTATGAAAGATCATAACGGTGACTTTACTGAAACCTATTCCATTCTTTTCTATTGGTTAGATTTTAAGGGATCTATAAAGTACAAGAAATATTTAAACTGACAAACTGGTATCCCCCATCATATTATTCTGAAAATGATACACTAAAGAAGTATTATAGATAGAAACAACAACTTCCCCTCTTACATGAGAGTCAGAAGATTGGTTGAAATGTCATCTGTCTTAATTTATGCACAACTCCTTTTCCTTTTCCCTTTTCCTTTATCCCCATTTCCTTCTGTTAATCTCACCCCCATGTTACCTTCCTCACTATTAGATAATCTAAGGCAAGATAGAGGCAAGAGAGAAGTGTGAATTTATTTTGGAATATGTTGAAAACATCCAAAGTAACTGATGATCAGATACAGATGAAGCACAGCTAGCAACTGATTAATGAGCACAAAACAAAGTCCCTAGTAATGGACATATCTTCAGAGACACTGGCAGCTTGTCATGCTTCAAACAGTATAATAATAGTTCTAATAGTAGACAATATGTATTTTGATAGGTAGCACAATATCTCTCCCTGATCGCTCCCCAGTTACCTATTCAGGCAGGGATTTTCACATATACCTGCGATCGTAGGGAACTTATTTATGCCATTGTTATTGGGCTACATTACCTAATATCATTAGAAACACCTTTTGGCTTTTCTGACCTTATGTGGCAATTATTACAACTTTGGAGCACTTATTAAGGTGCATTCTGATAGATAGCAGAGGCAATGCAAATTGTATTTGCATCTTAACTCACCTACATACTTTTGTTTGTCCTTTATATGTATTTTTAATATTTCGCTCTTGTTTAACCAGACCATTTTTAATGCATACCCAATAAACTTTATTAATTTTAATTATAGACCTATTTGGAGTGCCCCTCCTACACACTTCTTTTCTTTGCTTCTTGTCCAGTTTAACCTATTAAGTGTTTTGGGAGCACCCTCTAGAATTTTTCTAGGTAATTGCATTATATTCAATGTAAAAATTAGGTCTTATTATTTATCTGGTGCGGTCTCCATATCTCTTTGTTATTCTAGACAATAATACTCATTGATGTAATCTTGGTTGGTGGTAATTGGTTTTCCAATGCCTACAAAAAAACCCCGAAATCATTGAAAAGTGAATTGAAAATAATCAGACTTAGCTTGAACACGACAATGAAGATGACCAAAGAAAGCAGCATAATGACAGCAAGGCATTCCGATTCAAGATCATTGCCTCTTTAAATTTTTATTCACACACGTCGCAATGATGTTCTTGTATTGGAAAACCTTGCTGTCATTGTTGTGCTTTGTTCGGTCATCTTCAGCGTCATGTTCAAGCTAAGTGATTATTTTCAATTCACTTTTGAATGATTTCGGGGTTATTTTGTAGGCATTCCCGAGGTCACACTTATCACTGTAGTTAAAATGTACCCAACCCATCTTGGTAATGGAGGATATCCAATCCTTCTCACCTGAAGGCAGCAAAGGTCCAAGTACAAGTGAGATGGGCCCAGAACCCTTCAGTGAAGTATTAGTAGGCAGAGTGATGTAGAAATAATTTCTCCTAGTGGGCAGATAATTGTTTCATACTGTATAAGGAGTATAACGCGTTCAACTCTACAATATATTGATGCTGATTATAAGAATGATGTAACACAGAGGCAGACAAGAAGGCTTGCTTTAATGTCTCATAGGCTAGCAGAGCCTAAGAAGACCAGGAGTTTGGGTCTGCACCCTTTTTGGTTAATAATGTGATAGGAACCACAATGGAGGCAAAGTTGAAATAAACCTCCTATAATAGTTGGTAAATCCCAGAAAGCATTGTATTGCTTTTAAGTTGATTGGAAGTGCCAAATCTAAAATGGCTTGAACCTTCTTAAGATAAGAAAAGCCAGCTGCAGAAATAACATAACTCAAAAATTAACTTGAGTTATCTAAGACATTCTAGGACGTGAAGGACATGAGGCTGTCACGCCTGAGGATCTGTCTGTACCCAGACTGGGCTATGTTTCTGGAGCTCGACTGGTGACTATGTGGACAAAGCTGGGTGTCCTGATAATGTTCCTCTGCATGTAGTGAATGGACTGGTGCAGATGGTGATTACACTAGCAGGGGAGACAAACAGGAACTGGATTATTGGACCGGACTGTAAACGGAATGCTGTACCGAATGCTGTAACCGGAATGCTGCAAGAGGATTGCTGTAACCGGAATGGAAATGGAATGCTGTGACCGGAATGCTGTAAGAGGATTGCTGTAACCGGAATGGAACTGGAATGCTGTAACCGGAATGGTACCAGAGTGGATGGAACCAGATTGCTGGAATCGGACTGGAGCCAGAATGCAGATTGCAATGTCAGAGCTGGATAAATAGCAAGACTGCAGTGAGACAGATAGCAAGACTGCAAACTGCTGGGAACCAGGTTGGCGTCTAAAATACAACGTTGCACTGGCAACAGGTAAGGGCTCTAGTTGTTGTTGATTCCTGATTGGAGACTGCAATCAGCTGAACAGAAGCAGCACTCTGATTTGCGGAGATGGATCAACATGGCAGCTCCCATGGACTGCTTTTGGAGGGAATCTGAAATGAAGGCTGTTATCACCTGATTGGCTGAGAGGATTTATGTGACCGAATCCAAGATGGCCGTGCCCATAATCTGATTCTGGAGGGATCTCTGGAGTGGAGACAGGCTGGACAGCATCTTACAGAGATGTCTGAAACCAGAAGAGCCTGAGGACTGCAGGGACAACTTGGAAAGGCAGCAAAGAGGTAAGTGACAGAACCTGAGAGTCTGATGTGTGAAGGTACTCCCCCTTTTGAGGGTGGACACTGGACATCTCTTGAGCTTCAAATTTTTCATGGAAGATACGGACCAAGCATGGAGCATATACATAAGTGGTTTTAACCCAGGATCGTTCTTCTGGGCCATAACCACTCCAATCAATAAGATACTGAAGATGACCATGACAAATTTGTGAATCAAGTATCCTTTCCACTTCATACTCAACTCCCCGTTGAGTTAGGATTTTAGGTGTCTTAGGGAGTGCAGAATGAAACCTTTTCAGGACCAAAGGTTTCAACAAGGATATGTGGAAGAAATTTGGGATTCGTAGATATGGAGGAAGTTTGAGTTTGTAAGCTACTGGGTTGATGACTCGCTCTATGAGAAATGGACCAATGTAGTGAAAGGCAAATTTCATGGATGGTACCTTAAGCCTCAGGTTGCGAGTGGAGAGCCAGACTCTATCCCCTAGTTTGAGACTGGGTATTGCTCGATGTTTGCGATCAGCAAATTTTTGTAATTGGAGGAAGCCTTGAACAGGGAAGAACAGACTTCCTTCCATATTTTAGAGATCTGACATAAGGTGTTATCAAAAGCAGGTACAATGGCAGAAGGAAGAGGTTGGAACTCAGGTATTCTGGGGTGAAGACCATAGGCTGTAAAAAAGGGTGTAGACCCAGAGGAGGAGTGGTACTGATTGTTGTGGGAGAATTCTGCCCAGGGTAAGAGTTCTTTCCAGTTGTCTTGTGAAAATGAGATAAATATGTGAAGAAAAGTTTCTTAATCCTGATTCACCCTTTCAGTTTGGCCATCTGTTTGGGGGTGATAGGCAGACGAAAACTTGAGCTTCACTTGAAGAGTTGAACACACACACCGCCAGAACTTGGCTACGATCTGGACCTCACGATTGGAGATTATTTCTGAAGGCAAGCCATAAAGCCTGAAAATCTCCTGAATTAACAATTGAGCCAGCTTTGGTGCGGAGGGTAGTGCAGTGGGAGGGACAAAATGGGCCATCTTGGAGAACCTGTCAACTACAACCTAGGTGGTGTTGAACCCATTAGAAACTGGTAGATCAGTAATGAAGTCCATAGACAGATGAATGCAGGGTTAGTGAGGACTTGACAATGGTTGAAGTTGGCCAGCAGGAGTCTGGTGAGATATTTTATGTTGGGTACAACTGGAACAATAAGCAATGAATTCTTGGATGTCCTGCTTGAGAGTAGGCCACCAATAGGATCTTTGGAGAAATTTGAAAGTCTTCTTAACTCCAGAATGTCTGGAAAAACTGGAAGCATGAGCCCATTGAAGCAATTTCTTGCAAAGTGCTGGAGCTACGAACATTTTTCCCAGAGGCAGGATAGGAACAATATTGATGGTAGAAAAGGACACAGGATCGATTATGGGACTTTTTTAGACTTGGAAATAGACTTTTTTGGGTAAGGCAAAGATCTTCATCTTGAACCATGGAACGAGAAAGAGCATCAGCCTTACAATTCTGGGATCCTGGCTGATAGGTTACTTTGAAGTCAAACCTTGGAAAAGAACAAGGCCCATCTAACTTGTCTTGGATTGACACACTGAGCTGACTTTAGGTACAGAAGGTTTTTATGATCTGTGATGCCAGAGATGGGATATTTGGCACCTTCCAACAAATGTCTCCATTCTTTCAAAGCCAACTTAATGGCTAATAATTCTTGATCTCCTATAGAGTCGTTTTTCTCTGAGAAATTTAGCCACAGGGATGAAGATATCCATCTTCAAAACATTGAGAAAAAACAGCACCTACACCTACTGCAGAGGCATCCACTTCCAGGATGAAAGGTCGGGATAAATCAGGCTGGCGAAGAACTGGAGCGGAAATGAAGAGTTGTTTAACGCAATTAAATACTGCTTTAGCTTCTTCAGACCAATTGGAGCAGTGTTGGCTAACCTGTGACACTCTAGGTGTTGTGAAACTACAAGTCCCAGCATACCCTTCCAGCAATAAGCTGTTATATATTGGCAAAGCATGCTGGGACTTGTAGTTTCATAAACACATGGAGTGTCACAGGTTAGCCAACAATGAATTGGAGGGATCAGACCCCTTTTTGGTAAGGGCTGTGATAGGAGCCACATGAGTGGAGATATTTTTAATGAATTTTTTGTAATAGTTTGTGAAACTCAGAAAGCGTTGGACAGCCTTGAGAGTAGTTGGAAGAGGCCCGTTGAGAATCGCCTTGAGCTTCTCTGGATCCATCTGTAAGTCAGTACCAGAAATAATATAACCTAAGAAGGAGGTGGATGGAACTTCAAAGGTGCAAAGGTGTTACTGTATTAATGATGGATGAAAACAAGAGTAACCTTTATGTACTGTAACTTTTAAAATGTTTTTCTATGTTTGTTACATTTGATAAATTAATTCATTAATACAACTGAGCTTCGCTTTGCATTTAATTTGAAAACCTCAATAAAGTTAGATTGCAATAAACTTTGTGTTCACTGTTGAGATTATAGTTTGGTGTTTGGTTAATCATTTAAACTGTATTGAAGGTTAATTTTAATTCTGGGTGTAAGTAACTAAGGACAAGTGTACGTGCATTTTGTTCTTTTTCCCATCTTTTAAGCCTTGTCAGCTCAAGTTCATCTTAATGTTAATACTCATGAGGTCAAGTACAATTTTTTCACATTTCTATATTCCTTAAATCAAATGATCTATTTTTAAATTGTTTTCAGTAAGGGGTAACCCCCCTCCCCCGATAACCTTGTCTTAGCTATTCACAGACATGGGAATCTTATTTGCGTGAAGGGTATGTATGTATGTATGGGTGGTCAGCAATACCTTGTATGGGATTTTCCACTTTGGTTCCAAAGGAGATATTGTCTGATCCATCTTTACATATATCCTCTGATCTGGCTACATTGAATTACACTGTTGGCAATTTAGGTGATTCAGCATGGACCTGTGAATGGAAAGCTTTAATTCATTTGATTGGGGCTGTTCAATAGTTCAAAATCTGTTTATAAGTTAGTATTAGGTCAAGGCTGAATTGAGATACAGTGGGATTGAGGTACAGGGGGAGAAGATATGGACAATGTTATATCTCTTCTATCACTAGTGCCTTACACATTTTGTTAGTTGATCAAATATGTTCTAAACCTGGAATAAAATACTTAAGCAGTTTCTTGCTGATAGTAATTGTAATAAAAAAACAAAAACCTAAAGACTCCCAGGCACTCAACTCCACGGAAAGCAGCCTCACTAGGAAACAAGGGATCAACTCGACCTTGCTCTATTATTAGAACCAAACTGAAGTACATGCAAACAAGTATTTATTCAAAATTGCAACACTTATTAATTTGAATAAAATAAATCTAGAATATTTACAAAAGGTCCCAAAGGTGTACTTCTAATTTCTGTGTCTTCTCGACCTTGTCCACAAACATTATATGCTTGAGAAATAGGGCATAAATGAGAATATTACTGAGCAACAGATGTAAAAATGTAAGGCAAATCAATCCTAGTTCACCGATTAAATCATCCCTACTTTCCCCACATGTGCATTCCATGGTGTATGCAAAAAATGTATGGCATTAGCACCAAATGTGTTACTAAATGACTGTAAGGAGAGTGCCACAAGTGATAAGTACACAATCATAAGGCCTCAATGTAGTCTGATTAAGCCCAAGGAATTCATCCTGGAGGCTTGCAAGGTTCTCTAATATGGAGGAAGGAGAGAATGGGAGTGCCAGTTAAATCAATTGTGGATTACTGTGTGGGGTGCAACAGAACTGTGGTTAGTTGTAGAGTTTGCCAATGCATCCCTTTTGGAGAAATCATTGTGTATTTTGAGGTGTGTAGTTCATTCAATGATAGAATTAATGGATAACACCAGAAAGTAATAGTAATTAATCTGGATGTTGAGCAACAAAGGGGCAATTTTGAAATTGTAGCCCACCTGAAGTGAGAAACCTACATTGTTAATAATAATTACCCATAATCATATACTACACCAAACGCATACCAAAAATCAGTGTATATGTTTACAGATATGCATGCTCATGTGTGAGGGCCAGTAACTCAGTTACTTGGGTAGTTCACTGTCTCCTACCTCTTAAGAAATAACCTACATATTGTGAACAAATGCATTAGCGAAAAGAGAGATAGTAGGAGACAGTGAACTGTTGGATAACTGCTAACCAGTGTTACAAACTTACATGAGCCATACTGATGGTGTGTTCTGTAAGACTGAACTTTGTGGTTCATCTACTTGATTACTGTAAGGAACCGTGTTACCAGAGCTTGTATTACAGAGAAGTGAAAGAAAATAATGAGAAGGCTGATTGGCACCAATTTCAACTTATAATTTATAAAAGGAGATGCCCCATAGTCTTCACTTATAGTTGCTACATTTTCCCCCAATTTAATGTTTTCATTTAATTGGAGTGGTTCTGTGTATACCAGCACATTTACATTTGCTAGTTAGCAGATTAGTTTAAGTGCACCGGAACTTCATATGGGTCAACTATATCTCATCCACAGAAACAAATAATACTAATTTACACAGCTGATTAAAACATCAGCTTGTTGAAACGTTAGCTCCTAAGAATTGTGTTATGGGCTACTAGTTATAGGTCCTTATGAATGGCACAGGTAACATTTGATGGATTCTGCTCCCAATAGAAGTATATAAGTGCCTTTCATCTCCTCATTGAAAGTGCTTTCAAATAGGTTCATTGACTTTGACATTTATTAATGAAAGACATTACTTTAAGATGTTTTGCTGATATAACAGATACCTTTATGTATAGAGTATTATGAATAGCAATTAAGTGGTTCTATAATTTGTGGATACACAAGAGGATAATTTACTATATGAAAGATTCATTTTTTCAGCTTTCCATTATCTCCTTTCATAATTAGTTTGTATTTTATGTATTTTTGTATGGGTAAGTTTATGCACCTATTTATTTGATTTTTTTATATGTGTGACTTTTGCATGTGTTCAGAATTAATATTTTGGTTTCCTCTTGTCTGTTTAGTAGGAAGGTGTAGTTTCTTCCCGTATGAGCTGCTGTACTGATGTCTTGATTAATATAATATTTTTAAATATATTAGTGGTTCCATATCTGGCAATTTGAATATAGCACATGTGTGTATATTTTGTTTTTCTATGGAATGTCATTTTTGGCCACTTTGGGAAGGGATATGTGATGTGTCTTTTTTTTTAGCATATGAATAACTATCATGTGTGGACCAGATACAGTGGGTGGTAAGCCTAGAGTACTTAAGTGCTAAAAAAAAAAAAACACAATATTTGCAGCAGCAACAGCCCAAGGACATGGGGGGAAACCAGTGATTACTGAATCGAGGGGAGCACTGTTATATGCAATGGGATGGTGTTTGTCTCAAAGCGACTGTGTAAATACCCCTGAAGCAGCACAAGCACTGCAGAATTTGCTGGCGCTATATAAATAAATAAGTGATGTTGATGATGATGATGATGATGATGATTTTCATGACAGTAAAGAGTCAAAGGTTTAGAGTAGTCTGAAAGAGGAGGTGCAGAAAAAAAGTGATTGCTTGAAAGTCTATACTCTTGTTGTGCCCCAGGAGGAGTTGTTCTGGGGTGTCCATATGAGTCAAAGAATGAAGGGGTTTGACTATTCAAGCATAACAAAGATTCCACTGATGGCAATAGCCAGCAATATCAAAATATGTTCACATCTGGAGATTGTGGTAGACAATGGAACCTTGAGAATTGCTTTTATGTTTTCAATTGAAATGGCGCATTCTCACACTGAAATGTCATTTCCTAAATAATGCATTTTGAGTAAACGGATTGTACATTTTTTTATAGTGTCCTTGTGTCCCTTCTGTCAGGATTCCCAATATAAAAACCACTGAGAAAGTGCAAGTGGAACAAAGTGGTTTTCAATTAACACGGGTTACACAGGTAAGGGATGCAATAAATGGTAAGGCAGTCATAGCAAGGATTACTCAAGAAGCCAGAGATGAAGAGGCAGTGCTGAGAAGTTGGAGTAATCACGAGTGTCAGGATAACTGTTTTACTCTGGAGGCACGAAGCACCGGATGAGTCACAAGTGTCAGAACTGCAGGTTACTCTGGAGGCATGAGGCACCGGGTGAGTCAGGGGTGTCAGGACTGCAGTTTACTTGGATTCTGGAGGCACGAGCCAAGAGATGCATCTCAGAGAGCAGGACTCCAGGTAACTCAGATGATGAGAAAGCTGAGAAAGTGTAGTGGTCTGCAAAGGCGTTATCAGTAGATATTGGAGATGACAGACACAGGAGATACTGGAGAAAGGATGCAATGGTCTGCGGAGCTTTACCACTAGACAGTGGAGATATCACACAGGATGCAATGGAATGCAGACAGAGCTGGATATGCTAATGCATGTAGGTACAGGATTACTACACAGTAAAGCAGGAGGGTCAAACAGGCCAGGGTTCAATGACACCCAGTCCACCAAGATACCAGATAGAAGGCAGAAGAGAAGTCACAATAAAGCCAGGTGCAAAACGAGGAGCCAACCAAAGGTCAAAACCAGGAAATCAAACAGGATTCATAAACAATAACTCCATCTTGAATTGTTGAATTTTTTTCACATTGTTTTAAAATTTTGCGATGTTGCATACCTGGGTGAAGCAAGGTGCTATTCCAGTCTAAGGGGTGCTAGCGGCATCTACCAATGGTGCGCAGCAGACCCAGAGGCAGAAAGAGGAGAGGCCCAAGCCAGTCAGAGACCCTGAAGAATGTAGACAGATTGCTGCAGCGTCAAGAAATGCTTCTATAGTATATTCTATAAGATTTGTGGGTGGAATCGAACAACAATTATCACAATACAGTAATGCAGGCAATTCTCTAAATCTTACTTAAATTACTATAAAAACCTATGTGATCTTATTAAATTACCCAATAAATTAAACCGCAATCAATACAATAAGAATATACTCCATAAACAAATCAAAAATAAATTGATTGCTTAGATGATCACAACAATTCAAATTATGAAGTAAGTTACTTTTATAATGGAATCATCACTATCTAAACGTCCTTCAGTAATAGATAGTGCAGTACTCTTTTTTGCTCTTCACAATCCTACATTATGTATTCAGAACCATAGGTCCTCTAGTAGTCCACTTAAACCCCAAGCATCACTGTTACTTTACAGAATAAAATAGATTTTGATGGTAAGCAAACTCACCTTTGTGTCAAGTATATGTGGTGCAGTTTTGCTCATATTGGTAGTCTTTCCTTGGCTAATCTGTGTACTCAAACAATATTTTCATCTGGCCAGGGTTTAAATGTACAATTTATGATCTTTGATAAGTGTAATGTACAAGACTTTGAGTATTCTTACTTATTTCTTTGGGGCAGTATATATGATATCTCTTCTTCAGGTAATGAATCAGTCTCAGGTGACACCTCATTCCTGTTGTTTCTATCTGTAGTAGCCTCTCTCAAGGACTCCTGTCAGCTCTCTTTATTTCTCTTCAGCAGCTCTTGTCAGTTCCCTTTCCTTTTCTCCAACTAAATCATGTTTATTTGGAGAAATCGTATTATTTGTTTACAGTGGATTCCTGTCAGCTCTCTCCATCTTCAAATGCCAGTCAGCGTAATCAACTGCCATTCTCTGCTTTGCTGATCATCATATGTTAATTTGGCAACCCACACAGCAGTGTTTTAAACGATAGAACTTTATTGCAAATTATGGACCTGATTCATGTTCGTGCATAAGTCTGTTTGCACGCTCAAAAATGGACCTTACACCAATGAGCACAGCTGCATGCAATTCATGTCTGAACGCAAATCACACTTGCGACTGCCGATTTGAAAGGCCGAACAGTGGTGGAAAGGGGCGGACAGACATAGGCAGTGTACCGTAAGGGCCTGCTGACGGAAATGCAGCCATTTCAAGTCTTGTATGTCTCTTCAGTTCACTTGTTTTTAGACGTAATATTTACCCTAGGTACATGACAGGTGTAAGTGCAGAATGATAGTAATGACTGACACGGCATGCAAATACGATAGACCATAAAAATGCATTGTATGTGCAGTACGCATTAAGATCATCTTGATTTATGTATTTAATGTAAAAATTATATATTTTCGGTATACCGACCATATTTTTAATGAGTATACTGTTTAGAGTTGTTGATTTATTCTATAATATAACTTTTGATCCATGCGTTCTAATGTGAGCTTATAAATTGCACATATTCTTGTGCATATACTGCACTCTGTTTTATCTGCTGACATACAGCAAGTATTGAATAGGCACGCAAGTTCAATTCTGATTTAAATCAGGCCCTATATGTCTAGCATATTAACATCAAATAATGTTATGTAATTTCCTATCATTTTTTATTCATTCTAACATCATTATACACTAAAACTTATTTTCAGGGCACTGTAAATATTTTGGGGAGAAATTTCCTAAATGACATATCTCAATCAAATAAGATAAAAATATTTAAAAACAAAAGCGAAATTGTATTTTAATTAATCTAGCCTGTGACCACTGTATGTTGTCATTTAAACATTTCTATCACATAAACTTTTCACTGCAGCTAATTGTAAATTGTAATTTTGTCACCATCAAAGTAAATTGGCAATTTAACCTTTAGAAAACAGTGCCAAAATCTTTTCTGTATGTTGTATCTCTATAGTTAACATCGGGGTCTGTAATGCCAACATTCAGCTTTAGCAAACAGTGGTTAGTCTTCATTTGCACAATCACATCTCGACAGGGAGCAATGTCACTAAGGAAAATAATCAGCCAAAGCCAATCACTGCCACTTGTGGGAAAGGCAACCTGCCTTAGCTTTCCCTGTGAGCTACTAGCTGAATAAGCCCAGAAGGTTACACTTCAAAACTGGTGAAATCACCTCAGCAGCACCTGAGAGGATTGCCAAAAACAGAGCCAGGGCCTGCTGGATGCCAGTTAATTGTCAGTTTAAAAGACTACAGAAATGAAAAACAAACAAGCCAGTCTGGTGAGTGCCCCAGTTTCCAAACTTTATGTGATGGAAATTATTTTTGCTCAGAGGAAAACAAATAGTTTTGTTTCCGGTGCTTTTAATTAATAAAAACTTTCATTTTATTTATTTAAAATGCCTACAAGCAAATTGAAGAACATGCAAAGTGTGTATTTTAGTTCTAAAGATTTTTATTGCCCTGTTATGATACTGATTAATATTTTCAAAAGCCTTGATTATGTGTAGTGTTTTTCAATTGTGTTCAATTGTGTTGCATATAAAAGGATTAAGTCAAAATTAGATAAAATATTAAAACATATATCATTTTCTAAAAAAAATTATCTTAACAAATTGGGGTACTTGAAAGTAACCTAGCAAAAGGCTATAGCTTTTGTCAACATTAAAAAACATTAAAAATATGTATAATTTCCTAATTTTGTTGACCACAATTTAGGTAGTGTCTTTTAAGTTATTCATATTATACTTAAAAAAAATGTTATGTTATTTGACTACATCTATTTCAGAAATTACTGTATGCAGGTTGAACACTTTACTTATTTTAAACAATTCAGCTATTATATATTACTAAGTCTGTACATTCTATTTACAAATATGCAAATTAAAAAATATAAATTAATTATTTTTTTATTAAAATATCTCAACTGGAAAATGTCCACTTATTGAATGCTATTATTTTTTATTTAAGCAGACGTGTTTATTCAGTGCTTATTGTGCATGGTATGAATAATTTAAAATTATTTCTTGTCAGTCTCGGTGATTGTAAGCTTGGATATGTTAATGTTGAACATACATTAAGTATGGTGTATCAGTTTGATGTAATCTCTTGAATGCAAAATAAAGTGTCACTCTCTAATTAATTCCCAATAATGTGAACAGAGGTAGGAAAAAAGGTGTCCTTTCTGACATTCATGTTTACTGTAGTCTTGCATTATGTATTTTTGCTAAGTGACCACAGAACCTACAGCATTCCTGTTTTGTAGTTGATTCCTGCTTTCTTGGCTATACTCCTTGGGCACAGATAGCTATTGACGACATACATTTTACCTCCATGTTTGTTTGTGTGTGTTCCACTCTGAATTCAATAAGCGTAGTGCGTAGTGTTCACATAAATGCAAAGTGTTCAATTAAGTTGAGCTTAAAATATATTTATTGAGTCTGCTTGAACTCGTACCCCATATTGTGTTGATGTTGTGCTTTTGTTTTGGTTTATACATATTTTAGGATGAGAAAAAGGGTATTATATGTGCTAACTGTAATGTATCTGTCTCCTCATTCACAGTAGATTTGACAATGTCTGCTTATATTGGTAAACAAGCTATGTTGAAAAGCACCAGTGGTTTGTTCTAAATGAAGAATGTAAGGGTTACAAATGTAATCTCTAGAAGTTATCACCCTTTCATAGTAAGACCAAATTTCACTATTTTTATGTACAAAATGGAATACTTTTTTTTTTGTTATATCATCCAAATTTGTTCGCTACCGTTTTTGATGGGACAAATAACACTATCTTTGGAACAATATATATATTTGTTTTATACTATAAACATTACATAAGGTAAAATATGCAAAATTAGGACAAAAGATACCCATTTCCATGATTGTTCCCATATTTATTGTAATGTAACTGGGTAGACCCAGAAATGTATCTCACAATTTAATAGGCTAGTTCTCCTGAATACACTGATACAAAGTACAAGTGCTTTATTCCAAATATGATATAGTTATAAAACAGTGATATATGGTGCTGAGCGGCAAAGGAGATATGGATCACTTCTCTCCTACGCAGACATGTCCCTCTTGGTGGAAGACCTGGTGATGTCATTATGATGTCACCAGGTTTTCACATCAACCTTAATGTGGAAGCATGGATTCTGCATTGGGCAACACAGCACTTACATTAAGAGCTGTGTTTCATCAATCATGTGACTGGGAATGGTTAAACCTGGTTCCAGATCTGGAAAAAGCGGCTGCTGAAATCATAGGCTGTCACTGATAGGCTGGTTTTAGAAGTAGCATGATTAAACATACTGCATGTCAGCATTTATCTACGTCCTATCAAAATACCATGCATTCTTAGAGAACATACACAGTGAGATGTTGACAAGCGATTAAAACTTATGTAAGTCATTAATTAATTTAGTAATAATAAACATATATGAATGTGGCTTTTATACAGAAATGACTGAAATACTTTTAATTGTATTATTTAACTGTATTATATAACAACATGGTTATGCATTTTATACAATTGACAGTTATATATTTTCTTAGTATTGTTTTGCCTCCATAGTATTTTGAGTGTTTCTTCCACTGCTGCTATTGATGAATATTAATCCATTAACAAAGGTATTCTACAGTGATATACTAAAGAGGAGGAGCATAAGTAAAGGATACTAAATATAATTTAAAAAAATATGTATGATTTTTTTCTTTAATAAAATAGTACTGTTTAAATTACCATATTTGATGGATGATGAACTACTCTGACAAGGATATTCTGAAATCCTGAATTGTCAACAGAGGAATGAGAAGACCACATTATAGCATGATATGTCGTGGTTTGCAATGCACAATAAACAGGGTCTAATTACTAAAACATATCATTATACATGAGGAAGATTCTTGCTATATTATAGGGTGGAATTTTACACGCAGCAATTGAAAGAAACAAAAACACATACTGTAAATAGAAACCAACCCCATATTAGTTTTCTACAGCTTAACTTAATTAAGACATATCAAAGCTAATTCATATCAAATATTCCACGTTACAGCTTATATATCCGATTTGCCATATGCTATTCCATAGGCCTTATAAAATATATATATATATTTGTGAACTTTTTGTTTGAGAGGGTGGGGACTAGATGCACAAAATTTACCCCCCAATGATCTATTTTGCAGGTTTAATCTAATCCTAGAACTAATAGTTGGATAGATACACTCTCTGCTATCTAGCAAGGACCCATTTTCTGCAGTTTATTTGTAGGGTCCTGGACATATGCAGTCCTCTGTCCTATGCACATCACCCAGCATTGTATCACATACCCATACGTACATTTATCAAACTTTCTAAAAAGGAATAGTGGAGATGTTGCCCACCAATCAGATTGCAGCTATCATTTATCTAGTACATTCTTGAACATGATAGCTAAATTGTGATTGGTTGCTATGGGCAACACCTACACTTTTCCTCTGGAGAACATTTAATAAATCTACCCCACAGTGTTTTTTTTCCTGAAGATCATCAAGGAATGAAAGCAAACTATTATTATTAGATCTAAAATGTGTTGTGTAAATAAAAGTTAAATATTTCTTTGTTGTCATTACTAAAGGTTACTGATACTCTTTGAAGCTGCATTAATTTCTCCATATATGAATGAAACATCTGTTGCTATTTTACATACAGATAGCATGCAATATATGCAGAAAATTGGATGAGAGAAAAGCCTATCTTGTGTGATCACTACAAGAGCTGTTTATACTTTGTAATCACAATCGTTATGCAGTAGCTGAACACTTTAATGTTTTGTGATTGACATATAGGCAAAACTTATACGTGTATTTTGGACAAATAAATGACAGGAAAATTGGTGACTGCAGGTCAAGGTTTGATTTGTTCTTAATCATTCTGATCCTACCTCACAGTTTGATATGTTCTGTTATATTCCTTTGCACTGATCCTGACAATTTTCTATTGTATATTTCCTTTATTGTATATTCTACAAATCAGTAACTGTTAAAGGCAAGCATACAAGTTGCACCTGTCATTTACGCTAGTGGGGGCAGTAATTTTGTAAGCCGAATAAAATTCATGAGAGTGCATACTTGCAATTTGTTTGGAATCATAGATATCATACAGCAGGTACTTCATTTTTTTTAGCTCCTAATTAATTGGTTGCCTGCACTATCGTAAAAATTAGTTTAGACCACAAAATGTCTAAAAATACTACATGTACTACACCCTACAACCAACTTGACAACACGACTAAATAAAATAGTATTCTATTTTATAGTCATGTTGTCAAGTTGGTTGTGGGGTGTAGTACATGGTGTCTACATAGACTGTATCACTTGTGATATTTGGCAGCAACACATTAAGGCTCATTTGCAAAACGCAAAATATGGCTCATTTGCAAACCACAAAATATACATGTCGTCCCATCTTCTTTATTTGTGCAAGTTCATATACTTGTATGCCAAGCACATTTCAAAGTTCCTACCCATGTGCCAGCCTCTGGATACAGCCCTGTAAAATGAATCTGCACTTACATTTATGAGTTGGTGTTTACTCCTTGAAATGTGCATGGTGGAAATAGTTAAAGTGTGACACCAAAAAGTAGCCAATCATGGACACAACATTACATTGCCAGTCCCTTAGTGAGACCGCTCTTTCCCCCAGGACCTCGCTCTGTTCTCATAAGAACAAAGCTGGCCTCTACATCGCAAGTGTGGGTCCGGCACATGCATAGAAATACCCTAACTGAAGCTTTACTGCACATGTGCCAACCTGCACATGCGCAGAAGTGACCCCAACTCTCAAAAAAGTAGAGCAAGAGCTTCGGAACTCCCTAATGGCTGGACCCACGGCACTGCAGTCGCGCAAATTCCACCACTGCAATCAACTATTATTTTATTTATGTAAACTTTTTTGTTTTTCTCCTAAAATACTGCTCCACATAGCCTCATGAGAGTCAGGGGACATCTGGACTATTTATTACGTTTGTAGTACACTTTTGTGTGTTTGAGTGTTTTTATTACATTGGCCAAAGTGCACCTTCAAACACAAATGCAACTGGATGCTGAAAAATTAATTCCATTAAAAGTAACAGCATGAGTCTGTTTTTACTGCACCTCTGACCAGCTGGAGGATAAAGGCAGAATAGACTGTGCACATAGACTTAAAATGGGAACCACCATGCTAAATATGCCTTCTCCACCCCCATCAGCTCATTGCAAAGTTTCCTTCCACCAAAATGTTTTTTTTTTCACTTTGGTGCAAAACTACATGTGTATGTAATCTGCATTTATCAAGCATCACCCCCTGATTCTTCCAACTCTTTCCAACAGAGTGTACAAACATTTGCACCCCTGAAAATACAACAACATTGGCCTATAAATCCATGGGAGCATTGATGTGAAAGTAAGCAATAGAACAAAAGAGCATTTTCATGTAAACAATTACCCAATAAACCATACATTCACAAGCATAGAGAAGAAAATACTTCACAATTTTACCTAGTGTATGAGATCAGTTTGAAGTACCACCTATTGATACAGCAGATGCAACCATTTGGTGAACTGAATTCATTTTCATGAGAATGTACAAAATGCTTCAGTGGTTTCAATGTCCAAAGTAGGTTGATGGACAGTATTGTCAAGAATTCTGACTCAATAGATGAAATGGCTACCTTTGTGGTTGACAGATGTCCCTGATTCCTAGTGTGTCCGTAGGCTGCATTATTATTGGATCAGTCCACAAAATGTCTGCCTCCATCGTGTGAAGTGCACTGTTTAAAATTGTCAGGATGGCATAGATTTATATACAGTAGTGGCTACCAGGAGTAGCCACTACTAGGAGTAGCAAGCCAATGAAGGATCTACAGACAGAGGGCCTGATTTATTAAATCAGGCCACAAATATCAACTCTAAATTTTAGTGTACAAAAAGCTATCAAGTATTTGTGTGCTACATGAAAAACAGTCAGTATTTAACTTGTGTTCAAAACAGAAAACTAATTTGCACCCCTTGCATTGTAACATGGTTTTGTCCAGGAGACTGAAATAAGAAGTTTCTTAAGTTAAGATCCAAAATGAATCAGACCCAAAGTGGTTACTTTATATACTGAATGTGACATTACCAGAGAACTGTGCTAAAATATATTTTATACAACATTTATAAAATCACTTTTAAAATCAGCTGAATTAATAAAAACTAGCATTGCATGTTAACTTACAATAACAAAAAAATAGATTATTAATTACAGTTATAATAACTCGTACCTGTAGTTAAAAAGAAATTCCAAATTTCTGCTGAATGCATGACACAAAATGCAAGCTACTATTGCATTATATGTAAATACATATATGTATATATATATATATATATATATATATATATATATATATATATATATATATATATATATATAATTGCTGGTAATGCAGAGCTACCTCTGATAACCCTCAATTACAATCTAGCAATTTGTTATTTAAAATGTATGGTAGTGTTATGAAACGTTTTTAAAAAGTCAGCTAAGTGTTTAAAGTGTTTATATATTATGTGACAGATTAAATGTGTCTTTTCAAAATGCTAAATAATGTAGCAGCATCAACTGAGCCCCCAACTGTGGGGCCAAATGATATTCCTTTTAGTTAGCCCAGTGGAAAGGTATAAAAGGCCATATGAATGTTTTATAATGAGCATTCTAAATCACTTCCTGCTTTTCAATAAGAATTTACAGTTCCAACCTCTATTTTTTTTAACTGGTAGTTTATTGATTTTTTTTTTTTTTAAGTACAAGCATTGCGAAAATGTGACCAGCCGGAATTAGATACAAGGTAATAAGGCTGCAAAACACACATGATCTCCAGAAGTCCATATGTTTCACAAAAATTGTGATTAGATTACATGATAACAGAGCACAGAATGTGACATGTCATCAAAATATCAATTTATATGAAAAACGAAACAAAAGAAAGTCAACAACAGTACATAACAATGGTGCTATGCTATCACATCTGAAAACTGAGTGAAGAAGTGGTAATTGACTTAAAAAATAATTTTGTCTGGATATATGCTTTAAATTATCTTGTCAATAAAAAACCTCTAACTCTAAAATATTATGTACACATTACACTAAATAAAAGAGTATTAATAACACTTAAAAATGACCTGTATATGTTAGACGGTTGACACAGCGGCTGATTCTGCCACTGAGCATGAACACCGGCATCAGAATTATTGTCCAGTTTGCACATACATGTAAGTGACCAAATTGGAGGAGATGCAGTCTATTGGCCCCACAGTGACATTGGGATTGTTAGCGCCGTCAGAAGATAAGTGAACATAAAGGGCCGATAGAAGAGTCTGTAGTCATCTTCAGACCCAGACCAGTAATGAATGTAGAAATTTATAGTAGGATAATTTTCAGGCATTACAGCCATCTTTTTGCTAATTGCTCAGAGAGATTATGGTCCTCATAAACATCTATAATATAAAAGCCTAGCGGCGTGTGTTAGTCTGTGTGTGGAAAAAAAAACCAAGCTGAAGCGCCACCTGCTTGGCGGAGTTATACACTGACCTACTAAATTCTTAGCATTATCTAATATATAAAAGTAAAAGCCTAGCGGCGTGTGTTAGTGTGTGTGTGTGTGTGTGTGTGTGGAAAAAACTATTTTCTCAGAAAAGGCTCATCATATTGACCTGAAATTTGGTATACTGACATTATTTGACAAAAAAATTAGAATAGTGAAGTCAGTTAACTTCCATCATTCCCCCTCCCCCCGTGGGAGGGGTAGTAAAGGCTAAATTTACGAGTTGAGAGGTCAAACTCATTTTCGTGAGGTAATTTTACCTCATGAACACACATTAAAAAGGGCGCTTGCGTCGGGATGCAATGCTCTTCCCCTGAGGAGGCCTGGACTAGGCCCAAATGCATGACAAGAACCTTTTTAAGACCTTAAGTAGCTTGATTTGACTAGAATGCATGAATATCATGCACGGGTTAACTTGTATATATATATATATATATATATATATATACATACGTGTATATATATATATATATATATATATATATATATATATATATATAGTGTATCTACTATTACTAGAGCATGAATTTACCTGGAATATAATATTTTGCTGCAGGTAAACTTTGGATCTCCTCAATCAAAATCATGCACTTACTCCTGGATTCCTTGGCAATATCATCATCATCTATTTATATATGTCAGACAATTGATTACCTTTCAGGTAGAAAAACCTAGTGTGGTCTTAAAGCAAAACTCATCTGAGAAGAACCATGAAACCAAAATCACCCTGGAGTCTGTTAGCTCAGTGATTGTGTATTGTAAAATATTGTGGGAACAGTAAACAATGACATCACCATACAGCAGTCCCAAAATGTTTTACAGTCTAAACCATGGTTGTCCAACCCGAGGCCCGCGGGCCGCATGCGGCCCAGCATGTCTGTAAATGTGGCCCAGCAGGAGTTTTGGTTGTGACAAGGGGGCAGCGCTGAAAAAAAATCCTGCAAAAAAAATAAATAAAAGAAAATACTTACCTTGCGGTCACGTCAGCTGGCGCTCCGGCTCCCTCCCTGGTCTCCTCCTCCGTGTGGCGCTCGCAGTGAATGTCGGGGGTGATGTCATCACACCCGACATCTATTGCATAACGCAGCACAGAGGAGTCACCCGCGCGAACTATCAGCAGCAGTGAAAGATTATACAGTATCTTATTGTTGTTACTCTGAATTTGGACTTTCTGCACCATGCAATTATGAACTATCTGTGTTCTCTGTATGTATCTAATATAAATATTAAGAGATAATTGTATTTTATATATTTTAAACCATTTTAAATGTGCAGTGCTGAGTAGGGTGAAAATATCACCCACTGTTACCCTCATCGGAGGCTGCTCCATGAGCCATTTTTCCAGCTACCCTATCTTTAAATCTCTGTATATATCTATTAGTCCTCCTGATGCTACCTATATCGGTGACCATTTCAAACTGGTCAATAAAAAAAATGATTCATGGGTGCAGAAAGAGAGGAAAAAAAGTTTTTGGCATTTAATTCCCCGAACCCCACTAAGGGGCAGATGCAGGTAAGTTAAATTGTAGCTGGTAATGGGACTACTGCTTTAATCATGATTCTGCAACAGGTTTCCTAACTCTTACTAACTTAATTTCCAAGTAAGTTTAATATGTTAACTATGTTTTCTATGTTTTTTTCGATGATCAGCTATCGTTAGTGTTAGTGTATTTTATGTGTGGCCCAAACCAACTCGCCGTCTTCAAATGTGGCCCAGGGAAGCTAAAAGGTTGGACACCCCTGATGTAAACTATTCCTAACTGCCCAATAGGGCCTTGCTCTGTATTCACAAAAGACCCAGGCAATTTTGGAATCGCCTGGCTCTAACATTCACTGAATGCCAGTGGGATCCAGTACTGGTGAAGGTGCAGATTATCTGGATCTGACACTGGAACGATCTTTGCCACCGTATGAATTATGCTACTATGCTATATAGGTATTTCAAATGCACCTGAAGAATAACTTGTTGCTTTTAAACACTTAGCAATGGTCAGCTACTGCACGCTGTGCTTGTGTATTACTAAAATTAAACAGTTCCAGTTTTTCCTGAAAGCATTGTAATTGTGTGTGCGGCTAAACTCCACTCCACTCTACTTACTCTACTTATAGTCAAAGAGGACTTGATTTAGAATTGGTAAACATTGTGTATATATGAATATCTATCTATCTATCTATCTATCTATCTATCTATCTATATATATATTTTTTTTTTTTTTTTTTTTAATCTATAAATATGGCTTAACATGTGCTTTAACCCATATCAAACAGATACGATCTCAATATATTGACAGCATTAGGCAGTTAAAATATGACTTATGACTAGAACACTTGTTTAAACCATATTACTAAATAGTTCTCATAGTTTGAGACAGTTGCGCCCCTGTTTATCTATATTTTTAGCCCTGCTTAGGTTTTTATGACGTTCCCCATATGCCGTCTAGTAGTCTATACAGCTCCACAGCATTTCTTGCCTAAAGTGAATACCATACATATGTAGTTGCCCCAGCTGTGAAATGCCACTCTAGTGTTGTTGTTCACACCTCCCAGTGACTAAGTGTGTGGTCTAGCACTAAGACCCAGGAAACACATTGAGAATGTTGCTTAGCAACATCAGACTGGTGTGAGCTGAGGGGTCAGAACCATAGTTGCCAATTCTGCTTATAACAAGTGGAATTGGGCTTCTTTTTTTGTGAAGTTGCGGTTTTTTTTCCACTGCCGCGGGTAGCTTGTTTTTTGGGCTTGGACACGTTCTCCAAGTCCTCAGGCTGCATAATCGTTCTTTTTTGGGGGGTTTTCCTCTGGTACCATTTTGTGATTGGTGCATTCAGTTTTTTTTTTTTTGTGGGCGGGTTGTGCAGCGAATTCCTCCAATGAAGTGTCGCTTTGTGGGTGGGCGGAGTCAGAGGAGGACGTGGAATAAATGACAGGAAGACGGATCTACAGCAACCTACTGAAATAAGTGCTGTGACAGACACACAATCGCTGCACTTATAGCAGGTAACACCGCTATATAACACCCCCCTCCCATTCAGTAAGCTGCTCATGTCAGAAGACTGCTTTCAGAGCCCTATTTTATACTGTTATATCATGGGGCTGTGTGGTATAGACATACCAGTGTCCTAAATTACAGCATTTGCTTTTTAATTTCCCATATCAGTGTATAAATGTGTCCTCTTGTGTTTATAAAGGTTTTCTAAATGGAGATTCAGTATAGAAATTAGTGTTATAGAAAAGGACGGTCCCCTGTTAGTTGGGCTTTTTTTGGAGGCTTTTTAGGCTTGGTTTGGGCTTGTTTTTCACTAACCGGTTGCTTGTTTTTCATTTCAGAGTTGGCAACCCTGGTCAGAACCTGAGGAAGAGAGGATGAGCCAGGGTCCCAGGACAGAGGGGAGGAGGTCCTGAGACCCCCCCTTGTAATCTGGGGAGCTGGTCCATCGCTTGCTTCCACTAGGGGCCATAGTACAACAACACTGACAGAATACTGTGATATGAGGCAGATTTCATGGATAATTTACCTCAGAAAGTGACAGGATGATAGAAAGAAGCAGCACACAGGGAGTATCTATCAGCGTCCAACTGAGATATTATCCCATCCCCACCAGAGGACAGGAGAGAGGTATTACCCCCCCCCCCCAGAGGACGGGAGAGAGATATTACCCCCTCAGAGGACGGATGAGAGATATTACTGCCCCAGAGGATGGGAGGGAGGTATTACTCCCGCAGAGCATGGAAGATAGATATTACCCCAGCAGAGGAAAGGTGAGTGAACACTGCTGTGAGAGTGAGATGAGGGTGACCTAGAGAGTCACCATTTTGGATGTGACTGCCCCATAGATATTCTGCCCATGTAGCCCTTAAGAACTGTGCAGGAGGAGACAGAAGATGTATATAGGAACTGTACATATTTATCACTGCAATAGTTTAAGAATGTGCTGAAGTGAAAAAGGAGTGTAAATAAAGAGTTTTTTTTGCAATATAGAGATGGTCGGCTCTCACATTATTGAGACATATGATTGCACTGCACCACCCAGTTACATCACCTGTGTCCCAAAATCTTCTCAGAGACTGAGTAAAAATAACCTGCATGTGTGGGGACCTCCTGGTCATCTACATCCACTCCAGGAGCTAACCAGGGCTGAGAAGGAGGTGCACTTCCTAAACTGTGCACCTCAACACTACACAAAGTGACAGGGGCTTACATATAAAATATAAAAACATAGCAGAAAAGAGATCTAAAAATAATAATAAACACACATGTAAGTTATAGCAGTTTCACATTTGGTTACACAGGCAAATAATTTGCCATACACTGTGTAAAAGAAAGTGTAGCAGAATCAACACAAGCACTTTTACTAAGCACATCTTCTTTCATGGAACTATAATGCTGCCTTAACCTAGAGGCAAACACATGGTGCTTATGAAAAGGATTCCATTTGAACAATATCTAAAAGCTGCCGCAGTACATATATTCAGAAATGCATACACAAACATCTACTAAAAACATACACTAATTTTAAAGTATAAGTTCATATTGTTCAAAAATACACTATAGTCACTAGTCACTACAAGCACATGCAAAAGTCTAGTAAATAAGGATTGAAAAATAGTTTGTAGTCACAGGCTGGCTGTTGCAATATGTCCTCAAATCAAGAAGCAAGTTTTTGCAATTATCATAGATCAGGGGTGGCCAACCAGTCAGAGCCTAACAGCCAAAAAATACCCATAGATACGGCAAAGAGCCGACTTTACCTTTTATATATGTATATAAACATGCGCATATATAACGCACACACATACATTGAAAATAAAACACAATTTACTAATATCTTGCTACGTAAAAAAAAGATATTCAACATTGCGAAAATGTTCAGAATAATAATCAACTCAGCTCAAACCTTGCTGCTGTGTCCAGCGTGGGTACTTACAGTCTCTTCACAGTAGGTCACGCTGCTTCTGTATCCAGGGCCATCTTAACAACATTATGGGCCCCCGGGCAAAGCAGTGCACCGGGGCCCCTAGATATAGATATAGATATAGATATATAGATGTATACAGATACAGATATAGATATAGATATATAGAGATATAGATAGATAGATGTACTTGCTCAGTGACCCTTGAAGGTTTTTTTTGCAGGTTTTTTTCTTTTGCAGGATTATTTATTCTCATTACGAGCCGTGACTATGGGGCCCCCTTTCCCGTGGGCCCCCCGGGCAGCTGCCCATCGTTCCCAATGGAAAAGATGGCCCTGTTTGTATCCACAATCACTGTGGAGGGAACTGTTGAAGCGGGGATAAAAAAAAATCATAATAAGCCAACATGCCCCTCAGACCTCTTCACATTCCCACCATACTTCACCACGTGCCCTTACATACACATCATCCTCTCCACATGCCATGAGATCTACCCACATGCCCCATACATGCCATTCAGCCTCCTCACTTTCCCCCTACATGCCAATCAACCTCACTGCATGCCCCATACATGCCAATCAGTCCCCTCACATGTCCCATACATGCCAATCAGCCCCTTCACATGCCCCATACAGGCCAATCAGGCTCACCACATGCCCCATATATGCCAGTCAAACCTCCACACATGCCCCGTACATACCAATCAGCTTCACCACATGCCCCATACACGCCAGTCAAACTTCCACACATTCCAACAGATATCCACATGCACCTTACTTACCTGTCACACAGACGCTGGAGCCTGCGCAGATGAAGGAGTGAGAGCAGACTACACACTCTCCTCCTCCTTTCCTGATTCAATACCAGTGACAATGTGAACTCCCTGCGTTATGCAGAGGAGGTCACATGACGCAAGCTGCTGTCAGACGTGCTGAGGTTCCTGGCTGGCTGGGTGATTCTCTGTGGCTGTCAACAGTGCTCTGGGTGCCGACAGTCACAGAGAATCACCCAGCAAGCCAGGAGCCTCAATTTCATAGTCAAAGAGCTGCATGTGGCTCAAGAGCCGTAGGTTGGCCACCCATGCCATAGATCCTACATGCAAGATTAAAAAAAATATTAATGTATGTTTAAAAACTAAAAAATAATGATGTACTAAAACGCAAATTTATTTGATTTTTAACAAGGCATAATCCTCGCTTTCCCTGGTTTATTTATAAACACATCTAAAACTGGAATCATCCAGGAGGTCCCTAAATCTCACACTTTCGTCCTCAATGGTATTACACAACCAAAACAGTAGAATCCAAAATGCACTTTTGAGAAAATGTAAATAATTCCACACTTTAATAACCAAGACACAGGTTTCCTTCAGCATTCTGCTGCTATGGTAACCTGTTTAGCCAATGGCCTGGGAAATACTAAGATTCTGCAGAAACAAAGAAGAAAGCAAAGAACTGTGCTGTCTTGCAGTTCAAACAAATGATAGTATATTTCTAAAGCACGATAAAGACCTGTAAAGGCACGTATTACTAAACAAGTCATTAGAGTTCACTTCAGAATATTAGAGTTTAATGAATAGTTGCTGTAAACAGTTTTTGTCAAAATCATAAAACTAAAAACTAAATCGTTTGTTTTTATAGAGTCAGAAACTCATTGGTGGCTTCTAATAGCTATAATTTACAGTAGTGAATGCTTTATACTGTATATTATTACATTTTATTTATACAGTATCAAACATATTCTGCAGCTACAAATAATAGAATGCATATATAAACTGGCAAATGTAGTAAAATGAGTAAAATAGACCCTGCTTACAATATAAAATATCAGGAACATATATTATATAGTGTCTCTGCACTATATAGTATACTATATAGTGTCTCTGCACTATATGGCAGAGACACTATATGTATTATATAGTGTCTCTGCGTTTGTACTCTGTACAAACTAAGACCCAGTCCAAACTTCTAAATGCCGAGGGAATTGTGCAATTGCTAGTCTTTTATTATACATACAGGTTTTATCTATTCCAAGACCTGTGAGAATTGTAACCAATAACAAATACTGTATTTAATGTTGTTTCTTATATTTGTTTTTATTTTATTATCTTCTGTGCATATGTAAATTGAATTTTAACAATTCCAGCTTGGTAGCTATACAAGTATTTCTCATTTTTTTTATAGATTTTAAACTCATTGAGATAAATTAAAAACTGTGTTGATTGATAAACCAACAGGAGGGATAAAGTGAAAAAACATTTTCAATTTACTGCAGGCACTTTCTATGTAGCAGCCTTAGTTTGAATTCTCATATGAGGAGAAGTGTTTGAAAATATCATGCCATCTGACAATTTCACAGCCTGTGCTTTTGTATAGCAGAATGCAAAATTCATTTCACAAATCTATGAACAGATGAGTTCATTAAAGTGCTATAAAACAATAATAAGTAATGCTAAGTGTCAATAGCCATAGTTTTCTGTAGATATATAGGGATACATGTGCTGAGTTACTGAATTAATCCATAATGGTGGCCACCTGCAATAGAAGATTGCAATGCAACAATTAATGGCTTGTTTTGTCCACTTTTTTGCATTGTGAGCAATCATATATGCACACCTCCAAAGTCCATACATTGAACTGGGAATTTCTGTTGCATTACAGGGGCGCACGCAGAGAGAGCTGCTGCGCATGCGGCCGCGAAGCTCCATTTCGGCGGCACTGCACTGAACAGCAGCCGCGGTGCTGTTAAAGAAGAGCCGCGGCGGTGCTGTATTGTACTACAATACAGCACCGCCGGGGACGCTTCTTTGACAGCACCGCGGCTGCTGTATAGTAGAGTGCCGCTATGTAGGGAAACTGTTCTTCACAGAGGGGAGAGGTTTTTGGAGAACCAGAAACCCCCCCTGCGTGCGCCCCTGCATTAGTTAGATTTATTATAGATAACATAGTATTTATTTAAATAGATTTGTGCTTTGAGTGGAATAGAGATGTGTAGATTGTGTAGTAGGAAACACAGTTTAAATGTCAACTTTATACATATATTTGAGGAGCAGAGGAAATGAGTTTGAATTTCTCCATCTAATGCATGATTTTAGCATTTCAGTATGGCTAACCCCTGCCTGAGTGAAAAGCAGTCTTACAAAACCTCCAGAGGTTGAATTGAAAAAATATAAAGATGAAGGTGACTAATGATGATGATGGTATTGTGGTAGGCAGTTGGCACGTGTTACTTATCAAATATTACTATTTTACTAGGTCTCAATAAATTGCCTTTTTGGTGCCTTGTTCCTTCCACTGACAGCCCTCACCTTGCCCCTACACACTACTTCACCTAGTAACAGTGTGTTATCAGGGTTTTTGTTTTGTGTTTTTGTTTCTGTGTCACTAGTGTGCAGTAAAATGACAATGGTGTCTAGTGATGAATTTATGCCTTTAACTTCCAATTTTTTTGCCTTAAATTTCTGAAGTTCAAGGATTAGCAAACCCATTAAGAACAATTGTGTGTCCCATGTGCTGTATATGCAAAATGCCATATCATATCTGAAAACTGATTATCAGACTTCATTCAACCCATCACCCTCATTATAGAATTGTTAAACAACTTGTGAAAGCAAGAAACATACTGGTTGTGTCTCATACATAATACATATTTGCCTGTTTGAAGCTTTTTATTACACTGTTCACACAAATACATTACAAGTGTTACTTGGTTACGTACTGGAGTAGGAATTTACTCCACCTCGAACCAGGCATAACAGTACAATCTGTTTTTACTCAGAAAAAGCTGCTTGCTAATCACATAAAGGTAGCAGTTACATATTTTCCCAGTCAGCTGCACTTTTGCTGGTTTAAATATAATGCAACATTTTGTCTCACTGGTTCTACACAAAATACAGTACAGTAACTGGGTAAATTACACGTATCTACCCACTGCTCATTTGTATTATTACTAGGCCAACCATGGGAGTTATAATTATCATTACTGCTTCCAAAAGTAAACCCATCCCCTCTCAATAAATGAAAATTAAGATTATATCAAATTTATACTGCAACAATAGAGATTTACTTTGAAAAAAAACATAAAAATAAGGGTAGAATAAAGGATATATAGAAATTTGATATATGTGCATATAACTTTACATAATGTCTGTGTATAAACTTGAATGCATATATACAAGATTAGCTACAACATTAAAACCACATGCCTAATATTGTGTAGGTCCCTCTCATGCCACCAAAACAGCTCTGACCCGTGGAGGCATGGACTTCACAAGACCTCTAAAGGTGTCCTGTGGTATCTGGCACCAAAAAATTAGCAGCAGATCCTTTAAGTCCTGTAAGTTGCAAGGTAGAGCCTCCATGGCTCTGACTTGTTTACCAGCACATCCAACAGATGCTCGATCGGATTGAGATTTGGGGAATTTGGAGACCAAGTCAACACCTTGAACTCTTTGTCATGTTCCTCAAACAATTTGTGAATAATTATAGCAGTGCGGCTGGAAGTATTATCCTGCTGAAAGAGGCCACTGCCATCAGAGAATACCATTGCCATGGTTTCCTAACCTGCAACAGGGCATAGGTAAGTGGTACATGTCAAAGTAACATCCACATGATCCAGCAGAACATTGCCCAGAGCATCACCATCCCTCTGCCACTTACCTTCTTCCCATAGTGCAGTGGTGGGCAAACCTGTCCTCAAGGGCCATATCCAGTTCATGTTTTTAGGATTTCTTTAATCATGTACAGCTGAGTTAATCTATTTGGCTGGGTCAGTAATTATCCCACCTGTTTCTACAGACAGAAATCCTAAAAACATGAACTGGATATGGCCCTTGAGGACAGGTTTGCCCACCCCTGCCATAGTGCATCCTGGTGCCATCTCTTCCCCAGGTACAAAGTGCATGTACACCTGGCTGTCCACATGATGTAAAAGAAATCAGCATTAAGGCTTCAGCATAGGCATTTTGACCGGTCTGTGGCTACGCAGCCCCATACACAGCAAGCTGTGATGCACTGTGTGTTCTGACATCTTTCAGTCATAGCCAGAATTAACTTTTTCAGTAATTTTTGATACAGTCGCTCTTTTGTAGGATTTGCCCTGACGGGCTAGCATTCTCTCACCATACGCATCAATGAGCCTTGGGTGCCCATGACCCTGTTGCTTGTTCGCTGGTTGTCCATTTTTGTCAATGTAGCTCAGATCCTTACGCTTGCCCATTTTTCCTGCTTCCAACACAACTTCCACCCTTGCAGGTACCAATTCAACAAGATAATCAATGTTCTTCAATTCACTTGTTAGAGGTTTTAATATTGTGGTTGATCAATGCAAGTACAATTTAAAATAATGGATGGCGTGGTGGTAAGGACAAAAAAACATATTCATACACTGATGATGAATTTTAATTTAATATACCCTGGATTCTGGACTAAAGCTCTTAGCAAAGACCTTACTCCTATTTGTAAACTGTCTACAGCACATTTTTCTAAATAGACATCAATACAAATAGAAACAAATCAAATGATGTGTACAGGAGAGATAGTAGATGATGTAAGTGTGTATGGATTATCGTTACCAGATGATTCACCAAGGGACTCTAAGCCCATTAACCGGATATTTTCTTTATTATTGTGAATTCCTGTGCTACACTCATACTATACTACTACATTTTTTTCTTCTGTAGTCTTTGGGGATACATTTTACTAAGAAGCTTTGCCTAACTCAGCGATATACTAAAAAAGACAATCCCTCATAGTCAAGTGTATTCCACATTGGGGGGTATATTTACTAAAGTGTGGGTTTGAAAAAGTGGAGATGTTGCCTATAGCAACCAGTCAGATTCTAGTTGTCATTTTGTAGAATGCACTAAATAAATAACTATAATCTGATTGGTTGCTATAGGCAACATTTCCATTTTATCAAACCCACACTTTAGTAAATAGAGCTCTAAGTGTTTCTCCTTCAAACAATAAGTTATATTTTAGGTAACAAAAAAGTCTATAAAGCTGTACCACAAGTGTTTAATTCAAATAAAGAACTGAAAATAGGAGTGAAATAGGGGTGTGAGCGCTTTGTATAAACAAAAAGACATTGGATTCTCTGCACTCACCAAATATTAAAAAAAAATAAAAAAATATATGATAACTTTAAGATTGCTGTGCAATTTACCTTTAAAATAAAAAGGGGATGGACATAATACAGAACAACGTAAACCTATGCAATTAAAGTTTCTAATGAAAGAGAAACAGAAGTTGTTTCTACAGAAAAGACTTATACTTAACAAAAGTGATTCTGCTACCTCTGTTTCTAAAAATAAAATTTCTGTGTTACATAATGTCAAATCATTTTCTCATGCCACATTAGTTTGTAAAATGAATCACCGTAATGAAATCAGGTGTGATAGTGATAAGTTAATCAGCTAGAGCCAGCTTATTTCAATCTATCACCTACTGTTATTTTATTATGCATATATTTAAAATGTTTGATGTTGTATACTTAATTTACGGTTAGTTTAACGTCTTGTTGACAGCTAACAAACATATGAGATAAACAATACAGAAATTCTGGCACAGTACTAGGTCAATTACAAACCAAAGAAGCAGCATATTTTTTTGTCCAAATGTGCCTACTTGACTAGGCACAATAGGTGATGGGGCTGGTCTCCATGGAGTGAACCTCACCCTTCATCTACAGATGCCAATGTTCTTTCCCCACGGTCACCACCAGAACAGAGGACCAGAGAGGGATAGTAAGCAACAGCTGGAGTCAGATGAAGGCATTTACCTTGTCTTGTATGTACTAATTCTGATGCCATGTACTGTACATGTTGGGAATTTTGAGATATTACATCTGTGGCAACGTTTTGTCCAAAGGTGAGCAGGATCTGGATGCTCACCACTGGCATTTGTGCGTTGACTGTTTGGACTCCATCAGTTTAAGTCTCACATGAGTACCTGAAGGGCTCTACAGGCACCTGAGTTGAACCTTCTGTCAGTAAATTAAGAGTCAACATCCAAGTGAGATTCACCTTGCATGACATGTAACACTTTCTCATTGAAAGTCTTTGTCCTGTTTGCATTCTGTTTGCTCCTGATCCTGTTTATCTTTGGTGAACTGTCAGAATCTGTGAAGATACTTGGATTACTGGCCCAACTCTACCCATGTCACACTGGCTGGGGTGCCTTACTATGCTAGGGAAGCCTACCCAGTACCTTCTGGGGTACGTATAGTCATTCAGGCAAATGCAGTTAGAAAAGTACAGGACAATGGATACTAACTGGCCTTCTCCACCTCCAGATATAAGATATCAGTCAGCCTCTTCTTAAATTAATCCCTTACACTACTGTGTGATGTCACAGGGTTCCCAGCTGTTCCAAGCTTCCTCAAGAGAAGGAAGAAGGAGAATGAATGCAGCTCCAGCCCCCTCACCTGTATTCTGGACACCATCTGATAGCCATAAAAACAACACTAGAATACGATATACAAACAGTAAATAAATACCTGCCAGGTTTACCACATTATCTGTTTCTTACCCCGCTAGCTTAAAGAGTTACAGTCACCTGGCTGTACTGACTTGAAGACCAATGGATCTGCAGATGTAGTTCACTGGTAGAGAATGGTAATTATATACCAGATCTTGCACCTTCCAGAAATCGAATCACAGAATGAACATCCTCCCCCCTGGAGTGGCTCCTTATATCCAGGGTCAAATTTCCACAGTGCTTTCCCCTCCCTGGGAAAATCGCTGGCTCTTTCCCTCTTACACATTGGTGGGTGCTGGATGAGAGGGTTGGAGGGGAAAGTGGAGATGAGCTGTGCTTCTTTAGAAGCTCCCCTGCTGGGTTGCAGACAAAATATCTGGACTAGTCCTTTGGAGGACAATGGATACTAACTGGCCTTCTCCACCTCCAGATATAAGATATCAGTCAGCCTCTTCTTAAATTAATCCCTTACACTACTGTGTGATGTCACAGGATTCCCAGCTGTTCCAAGCTTCCTCAAGAGAAGGGAGAAGGAGAATGAATGCAGCTCCAGCCCCCTCACCTGTATCCTGGACACCATCTGATAGCCATAACCCAACTGGCTACACTTTAAGAACAAAGAATAACAGCTTCACTGCAATATTAACAAAATACAATAAGCAATATATATATTTACAATGAGCTACAATGTCCTCTTATCCACATGTAATTAGACACTGCAGTTGCACTGTGGTGAGCTAGGGAACAAAACCAGGACTATAAAAAGTACATGTTATAATCCACATATTGTGGGAAACGAGAGACAAGCTGGTTAAGGTGGTATCAAACTCCTTTTGTCACAGAAGCCCATAATGGGTCTGGTACTAAAATGCCACTGGTATGGAGATTGTAATTTGGCACATGCCACTGCAGGTGTAAATTTCTTTTAGGGTTGAGGTATGATGTGCAATAAAACAGCAGTATATACAAACAAGTCAAATAGATATGAAGTTTAGGTGGTGATCAGAACCAAATTTAAAATCTGCAGTTTACAGTATTGACTGAACAGATTGCTGGAGCTTGGGAACTCCTGTTTATTTTGGTCATGGCATTGATGATTACAGCACATTTGCACACAATACTGAAATGAGCATGTCCCCGAAACGCTTGAACAGACAACAGTAGTCCACCATGATCTGACTTTGCCTAGAATGTAGAATGTAAGCAAAATCCTGGCAAGGACAGGACTATTCTCACATTGATCAACAAGTGTGTTAGCCACTGGAAGATGGGCAAAAATTAATTACCAGTATAGTAGTAAGATGTGCATGTAGTCTGCGTGGCGACTTCCAATTGCACCTGATCATGACACCACTTTACAAGTTTGTTAAAGAAATTTACTAAATTCAACAGGACAAAGCAATTCTAACAATATTCAATATGTCACAATACAAGCAGAAGTGTATTCACTTTCACCAACCTGGATTATCGCTGGCAATAACAGAGGCGCGAAGTCTAACAAACTACCTATTTCCACTAGGTACCCCAACAAGGAGGTTTGGGCTTAGCTGCAGGTAAGTTCTATTAACAATGTGTACAGACTTATAAACAGTTCATGGCTGCCATGTCTATCTGGGATATACAAGCAAGACTTCTGTCCACCAGATAATAAAACACTAAATATTGAATGTTCCGATAGCTGACCTACTGGGCTGGCTCAATAGATGGATCGGGTTCGGAAGGCCGCCTATTCAAGCTTTGCTTATTACCCAGGTCTCAGGGGGCTGTCCCACCACTGTTCATGCAGGCCTTACTGATACAAGGCACGATGGATGGTGCTGGGCTAGATCCTGACACCCTGCTCTGGATTAATTCTGCCCTTCCCTAATTGTTTAAAATGTGGCAGCTTCCCCATAGGCTCAGAACTGATGCAACATGCCCAAAATGGGGGGGGGGGGGCACAAAGATCTGGCCAAAGTCATCATTGCTAGGGCTTGGATGGCCTGAGGTGGACCCAGTGTGTACTCCTTCTTAAGTTTTCATCTCCAAAAGAACTGGATGAAACATGTCCAAAATGTGGGGGCACCCCTGCTACCTTCTGGCATCTGCTTTGGAGCTGTCCTGTGGTTGGGGACTTCTGTTCAGAGGTGGTGGAGGGGATACGGGATACCGGTATCGAGGTCACTCTGCTGTTTCCCAAGATGTGTGTTTGGCCTTGCAGTGGACGTATTATTTTGAATGTGCATGACCAGATATGTTATTTATCTCCTTGCTCTGGCCAAGGGCTTGGATGGCCTGAGGTGGTCCCAGTGTGTACTCCTTCTTAAGTTTGCATCTCCAAAAGAACTGGAACTGTGTTTTTGCTTTATTTATGTTCTCTTTTCTTACTGTTTATACTGCTTAAATGCCTTAAATAAAAATATTTAATTACAAAAAATAATGAATTTTAAAACCCTACAAATTACTAGAACAATGGCAGGGGGCCAAAGTCCAGAACCTCTTCAGCTCAGGAGTTACTCACAATACTGGCACTTGAAGGCAGGAGAATTGTGCAATTCAGTCCCGCTGACAACTTGTATATTGAGAAAACTGACTGGAAGTCTGCAGCATCATTATGAACACTGCTTTTCACATATGAAGTGTCGGCAGTTGTGCCATTCAAAAGCCTCCTGGCTACTGTGGCAAGATGATGACCAGTTACAGAAGAGTTGGGATGAGTATCTGATGAATAACAGGGGTCCCAGACATCAGTGCCCTGCCCTTTTGCTAGCTGTGCAAAGTTGAAATTTCAAGATGTGTATATGTTTTAGATTAGTAATCAATAGAATGTAAAAATGCATTCTAAAAAAATATTGTATGAATGCACAATATTTTAATAAAAATATTTTTTTAAAAAATAAAATACATAAAGGGCTTCATTTAATAGATATAAGTTCAGCTTGAAGAATCAATTTTGCACCTTGACAAAACCATGTTGTACTGCAGGAGGGGCTCATTTACAATGTGAGGAAATATATGCAAACATAAAGCTGCACTGTATTTGTATGCTACATGAAAAAGCATGCAACATTTTCAATGTGTGCATTGCAACATGGTTTGTTCAGGTGCACTATGCATTTTTTACCTAACTCTTAATGATGCTCTAACTATATATCGGGTGTGCACATCAACTTAATATTTATTTTTTTATGTTTTTTATTTTTAGTCTCTTGCCAATCTCTCATTCGTTGGCATTTATCTTTAAAGCCAAGATCACTGTATACAAAACCGATGAATGGGGCATTGCGTGGTGGGTGGTACTGGGTGCCTAGACCCACCATCTTGACCACAGTGCCACCTGTCATTTAAAAAAAAATTGTATTTGGTTTACTTACACTGCTGTGTGACCCCAACAGCAGTAAACTATAATAAATAGAAATATTCTATTTTATTAATAATACTGTGAGAAAAATGTACAATACTAAAGTCTATAAAGTAATCCCAAATAAAGTTAAATTTAAGAAAAAATAGTTTTCCTCATTATCTATGAAAGATGCCTATATTGACTGTTTCTTTGAAGTTACTATGGAAAACTTCAAAGAACTGTGTTCAAAATCTATGAATAAAAATAATAGTTTATCAGCTGCTGAACAATTAGCCATAGAACAGCAGATAAGGGAGGTGGAATTGTCATTCAGGGTTGTTGCAATTATTATAAGAAAGCATATAGACAGTTAATTTTCTATATGCATTCTATACAGTTTTGAATAGAGAGTCATTGGTACATTTCCAGAAATAATTGGAGATCCTCTTGGAGAGTGCCTTGGACATGAAGGTCATCACTAAAGAAGAATATTACTTTTATTTTTAGATTATCCCATCACAGTTATTTAATATCACTTGTCTAAAATTCACAAATGTTTGAACACTCCACCCGCTCGTCCCATAATTTCGGGTATAGGGTCTCTCACTTCTTCACTATCCTTCTATCTTGATACCTTTCTGCAACCTAAAGTCAGATGCTTGAGATTGTATGTCAAAGACTTTACACATCTGCTAAATCTACTTACAGCTATCAAATGTCAAAATAACTATGCGTTTCTTACTTTGTATGTGGAGCAATTATATAGCAATATTCCCGCTGATTTGAGGATTACAGCTATTGAGAGAGCACTAATTAAAGATCCAGCTTTCACAGAGTCTCATCAGAAATTTTTGCTTGATTCTATTCTATTCTCACTCACGAATATTTTCTTTTTGATCACACACTTTATTTACAGGTGATGGGTACGGCCATGGGGACCCACTTCGACCCAAGCTACGCCAACCTATACATGGGATAATTTGAAGATGCCCATGTGTGGTGGGGCGAGTTTCGGTGGACCTGGTGCTTTATGGCCAATATTTCGATGATTTATTTATTATTTAGGGTGGTGGGGAAGAACGAGTACTTGTTTTTGTTCAAAATAAATAAAAATTATTATAATTTAAGATTTTCTTCTTAAGTTCACTTTATAAATATGGATTTTCTGGACCTCTCCTCGAGAATTCTACCAGGACAAGGCCAACTCTTCCAGCAGGAAGCGCCACCGATCCAGAGACAGGTCATTTAGCCGATCACAAGAAGGCAGCAGCCGACATCACAGACACCCACATGAAGACCGATCTGATGAGTACTACCATGACCGCCATCGCGAAAAGGACACACATCGCTAACAGAGGTGATGGGTGGGCCTCCAGAATGCTGCACAGATGCTTTTTGTTTGGTTGGTATGATATACAGAAAAAATGCAGAAAAAAATGTGATGTTGCCACCTATTTACACTATAAGAGTTCACATTTATAACCGAGGAAAAATAATATTCCTAAAGGCCAGCTTCTTAGATTGAATGGAACTGTTCCTCAATTGGAACATTTCAGATGCAAGCTAAAGAGTTGATACAAAGTTTTAAAGACAGAGGTTACCTCACTAATATTCTAGATAAGGCGTATAAGGAAGTTAACTTAGTGGAAAGACAATTCACAAAGCCCTGTTAAGGAATGGTGGGATGATATAGCATAAGATCTAAAGAGATTAAGGGAATAATAAATAACAACTATAAGGTACCTCAACAAGACCCCACGCTTAAATCCATTTTCCCTTCCAAACAGATTGAATATTAAAAATATCCTAGCCCAGTGTACTACCCAAACTGAATATTGAAAGTAGATGGATAATATACAGCTGGCTCCCAATGAAACCAGATGACTGTTATAAATGTGGAGTTTCCAAATGTTAAACTTGACAATACATCTATAATAAGTCTAAGGCATTTAAATATAAGGAGATACTGTATCATATAAAAGTATTCATAAATTGTAATATGAAATACGTCATCTACATCCTCGGATGTAGTTGTAATTTATTATATGTTAGAAAAATTATTAGAACTTTAAACATAAGATTTCTAGAACATCATCATAATATTGTGGATAGTGTACAGACACATAGGGGTATATTTATTAAACTGCGGGTTTGAAAAAGTGGAGATGTTGCCTATAGCAACCAATCAGATTCTAGCTGTCATTTTCTAGAATTCACTAAATAAATGAAAGCTAGAATCTGATTGGTTGCCATAGGCAACATCTCCACTTTTTCAAACTCGCCGCTTAGTAAATCTAGCCCATAGTGTTTCACATCAGTTTTTAGATGTACACAATGCAGAACCCTAGATGTTGTCTAAAAGTTGTGGGAATTCAACATATTAGTTTACCATATACTGGAGGGGATCGCTTTAAGTGATTAGTCAAGAACCATTTTGGATCTATCCTTTATATATTCTGAGTCCGTCTGGCTAGCATGAAAATTTGGAATTGAGTAGTAGCCTGTAGTGCTAATAGGAAGATTGTGTTCAATATGCAATACTTTTGGGTCTTTTAATAATTTATCTGTAACTGATTCCATTATAGTAGAAATCAGTTAAGTCTCTCTATACTATTCATGGTAGAAATGAGTTAAGTCTCCATATACCATAATATGTGAGGGCTTTCTATGTGCATTGTCCTGTGGTGCAAGGTGTTGAGAGCCACTGATGAGTTATTAGATATATACAGGACTCCTGGAAGAGGAGAGACAAAATATAGGAGAGAGTGATATACTATTATTGTTTATTACCTATTTTTCTGTTAAAATTTAATTTATTTTTCTCATTTTTATATATTTGGCTAGTCCTGATTAGAATTGACCTTGAATGTCAACTGATTGCCAAACACAATGATTAAAGTATATAATGCTTTTATATATATTTTTCAATATGTCATTTTTAAAAAAAAATTAGTTCCAAATATAATAAGATCTATAAATGTTCTACTATAGGACTTTTTATGAGTATCTCCTAGAAACTCTTTATTCTTTGCTGATAGGTTGTATGTGTTTATTATTATTATTTATATTCATAATTCTCTGATGATTTAAATAAAACATATAGAATACATATTTTCAAGTTTTTTAAGTTTTAGAATTTTTTGATTTATTATATATATATTTTTGTTTATATAGATCTTTTTAGTAAATATTATTGGGAGGTATCAGTAGAGCAGGTGCCTTTGTGCTACATCTGATCCAATTGTATACTACAGCTGAATTAATTGGGCAATCAATGACAGGTATTTAAAGATTGTGTTTTGCCCAGGTTGCTTCACTTGTTGTATGGAACTTATGTCCTAAAGATATCTAATCCTCTGATAAAATTACTGAATAGCGAATAAACGCATGGGAAATTGTAATATATACTTTTTATTTTATATTAGCCTTTTACATCCTTTTGGGTCCAGAAATTGTACTTCTAAATAGTTATGACCATCAAACCAAAATAAGATTTCCATCACAGAGTCGTATTTCAACCATGATGTTTGGTTAATAACATCTAGCCTGAAATCCAGTGCATTGCCTTCATTAAAGCTTGGAGTTTATCATCCATCTAGTACATTACTGCTCATCTACTATAGCCTGATAACCTGTGTTATACCTGTCAATAGTCTGGAAGGGTAAGCTGGCGGCTCGCGCTGCTGGCTGTGGTGAGAGTGGACGCTTTCCTTTTTGTGACTGATTTATCAATATTAATCCAGGCTGCCTTCATTGGATATTACCCAATTGACATTCCCTATTTTTACACTGGGTTAATGTGATGTCTTTGTGCCAACTTATACTTTATAATCAAGCATGAAGAATATGACCAAAACTCAGGTCTACACTGGATAAAAAAGAGTTTCAATAGTGTTGGTTATTTTCATATATTCTTTGATAGCTATTATTGATACTCATAATTTCATGAAGTAACTGAGATACACAATTAAATGAAGTTTAACATATATATAATACAAATAGGATGATATGAATGGGAATGTATAAGTCCTACAGCAACATTATATATTGTTATATTTCACTTTTTTAAAGAATTGATATTTATAATAAAAATAATTTTTTATTTCAACTGCATGGTTTTGTATGTATCTCAGTGCTGTATTTTTAGCTTTCTTACTGTTATTGTCTATAGACACACAATTCCCTAAAGTCTTTTTTTAAGAAAAAAGCTATGACGTATACTCTGTGTAGGGATGGAGCTGCCTCTAGCACACCTAAGGACAAACTTAGGACCTCATTTAAAGTTATGGGGAAAAAGAAAAAAGGTACAAATTTGATCCTCAGCATGTTACAATGCAAGGCATGCAGATGCATTTATTTAGATTTTGCATGCAGGGAAAATACTGGCAACTCTTGCATATAGCACACATATGCTGGTCAGCTTTATGTCTAGACTGCAATTTAGAGTTGAGCTAGGACATGCCCCTTCCAACTCTAAATCAGTCCTCATATTTTAATTTTGCCCCCCCCCCCCTTCCTGCAGTGCATCATGGTTATGCCTTGCTCCTAACCCTAAATGAGTACACATGTAACTCTCTCTCTCTCTCTCTCTCTCTCTTTACACATATATTTGGGTAGCTCAACCACAAATGTTAAGAGCTTAGCTATAGAGCTGAGTCTTGGCTCTCTTGGGAATTTAGCAATACCCCTGTAAAGAGACAGATTACTTGGCCAATGCAGTGGTTAAAAAGGTACATTCTGTCATTGTAACTTTAATGAAAGAAATAAGGTGATTTAATTTTTTTCTGTTTATCACACTCATCTAAACAAATATTTTTTAATATTGTAAACACACTGATGTGCTTTTATGTAGAAATTGTAGACCCATTTTTACAGATGAGTACATTATGAAATTACAGTCATGGTCAAAAGTTGTGAGGATGACACAAGTATTGGTTTTCACAAAGTTTGCTGCTTCAGTGTTTTTAGACCTTTATGTCAGATGTTGCTATGGTATACTGAAGTAAAATTACAAGCATTTTATAATTGTCAAAGGCTTTTATTGACAATTACATTAAGTTTATGCAAAGAGTCAATATTTGCAGCGTTGACCCTTCTTTTTGAAGATCTCTGTAATTCACCCTGACATGCTGTCAATCAACTTCTGGGCCACAAACTGACTGATAGCCGCCCATTCTTGCCTAATCAATGCTTGGAGTTTGTCAGAATTTGTGGGTTTTTGTTTGTCTACCCGCTTCTTGAGGATTGACCACAAGTTCTCAATGGGATTAAGATCTGTGGAGTTTCCTGACCATGGACCCAAAATTTCGATGTTTTCACCCCCGAGTCACTTCGTTATCAATTTTGCCTCATGGCAAGGTGCTCCATCATGCTGGAAAAGGCATTGTTTAGCAACAAACTCTTCTCCCTTGGCTGAGAAGCAACCCCAAACATGAATGGTCTCAGAATGCTTTACTGTTGGCATGACACAGAACTGATGGTAGCGCTCACCTTTCCTTCTTCGGACAAGCATTTTTCCAGATACCCCAAGCAGAAAGGGGATTCATCAGGGAAAATTACTTTACTCCAGTCCTCAGCAATCCAATCCCTGTACCTTTTGCAGAATATCAATCTGTCCCTGATGTTTTTCCTGAAGAGAAGTGGTTTCTTTGCTGGCCTTCTTGATACCAGGCCATCCTCTAAAAGTCTTCACCTCACTGTGCGTGCAGATGCACTCACACCTGCCTGCTGCCATACCTGAGCAAGTTCTGCACTGGTGGTGCCCTGAACCAGCAGCTGAATCAAATTTAGGAGGCAGTCCTGGCACTTGCTGGACGTTCTTGGATGCCTTGAAGCATTCTTCACAACTATTGAACCTCTCTCCTTGAAGTTCTTGATGATCCAATGAATGGTTGATTTAGGTGCAATCTTACTAGCAGCAATATCCTTGCCTGTGAAGCTCTTTTTGTGCAAAGCAATGATGACTGCATGTGTTTCCTTGCAGATAACCATGGTTAACAGAGGAAGAACAATGATTTCAAGTACCTCCCCTCTTTTAAAGTTTCCAGTTTGTTATTCTAACTCAATCAGCATGATGAGTGATCTCCAGCCTTGTTCCCGTCAACACTCTCATCTGTGTTAATGAGAGAATCACTGACCTGATGTCAGATGGTCCTTTTGTAGCAGGGCTGAAATGCAGTGGAAATGTTGTTTTTGGGATAAAGTTCATGGTCATGGCAAAGAGGGACTTTGAAATTAATTGCAATTCATCTGATCACTCTTCATGACATTCTGGAGTAAATGCAAATTACCATCATAAAAACTGAGGCAGCAGACTTTGAGCAAAATAATATTTGTGTCATTCTCAAAACTTTTGGCCATGAATGTACATAAAATACAGTAATGAAGGTTAACATTATATTGTCAATTCACATTTAAAATGTGATAAATTTAGCTCAAAATACTTTGTTTGTTGTTTCTTTTCACATTTCACAGTTGAAACATAACATTGCTGTATTTCATTTTAAATAAGCCAATTCCCTGCTCTGTGATTTCACACAGTACAAGACAGTAGGTAGGTACCATCTGTACTTTCTCAAAAGGCTATTATTAATGCTATTCTGTGCCTACATATATTTAAAAATAGTTTCCATATTTTATATAAACCTAGATTAACTGGGGACATAAAGTTACATCTTTTCTTGTTTTTCCTTGTCTTTCCTTAAATGCAAAGTTATGTAGAAAAAAACAATATCCTGTCACATCTGCCATTGTTCAGTTTTAGCTTACTGTATTCACTTACGTTATCTGCCAGTCAGTCATCGCACTGCACAGATTTTACACATGTAGTTGAACAAATGATCTTGTCCACAGTACCCAGTTGACAGCAATTTCAATTCATTGGTGGAAGAGGTTGGTTTCTTCTACTTCATTCTTAATTAATTTTAATGTCTAGTGACCCATCTTCTGACACAGCAGCTACGTTATTAGTTTTTCATTGACACACCTAAATTAGATCTAGATTACTGTTTCTTTGGTAGTGGGGGTCTTAGAGAGGCAGGAAAGCGAAAGCCAGACTAGAAACCAAAAGGTGCTGATGGTAAAATACACGGGGCTGAATTTAAGATTTGATTTTATTTGTTTACTTATACTGAGCTGCTTGTGCTAGTGTGACCATATTAAAAGTCTGCAGGCCTGGAAAGGGTGTCTCCAAGGGGCCATACTACATTTCAAATCTATGTGGAACTAAGAGCACTAAAAATAAAAGTATTTGTGAGAATTACCTAGTACGGTGTGGTCTCTCCATCCTGCCCTTAACCTACTACAGGTGGTTCACAACACATTGACACTGTCATATATACACACAAATGGGCTAAATCAAATGACATAAGCAAACTAAAAACCATTTGTACACTTTATTATTCTGTTTTATAGGACCAATACAGTATGACCTACCCTTTGGTAATCAATTTACCCAATATACTTTACTACAGTGAATACAAATTTAGCTGCATCTTGATTTGCTGTAAACTTCAGAATTCGGCATCTATGTATCTTATTGGCAGTTTCAAATCTCCATTGTTTTATTTTATTTTATTTTTCTATTGTACATTGTTACTGTTGCATTGAAATATGTTTTTAGTTTCCATATAATTGTCAATTCTAATCTGTTTTATTTTGATGTTGTTTTAAAACTTATTTAATTGTCAACTCAACATGTCTAGTTATTTTTTGTATATCACAACATTGGTATTTGTTATACTTTACATTAATAAAAAAAAACACAAAAAGCCTCCTACATTGTCTATGATGTAAAAGCTGTCTTGTGCTTGTCTCTAACAAATATGTAAGTAGGTACTTTGGGAGATAACATTATATATGAAACCTTTACAAGTTATCTATCTTGTTTTATAAAGAATAGAAAAGACGTAGACTAGTAAACCAATTTAATTTGTATTTGATGTACCATGGCAACTGTTATTTTATAAAATCCTCGGACAAATAGGTTGTCCCCCACATGCAGTGAAATTACAAACATAATTGGTGCACAATTCTGCTTTGTGAAGTCTCAGCTGAAAAGACTCAAACATAATCTTGCAACTCTGCATAGTTTTTTTCTTCTTCTCATTGTTCTTTTACCTTTAAGTATAAACATATTTTACATATTTTAATAAAAAGGATGCAATTTACTATTATTATATTGTATTTGGCATACTTAATATAAAAGATAAAACTACACTACAATTAGTAATTTAAAAAAATAGTGCTGCATTACAGTAATTGAAGTTTACCTTGTTACAAGAGCTCAGACTAAGTAGCCTTGGATTCTCAACCAGTAAAGTTCCCCCATGTCACAAGATGTCCCTGGAGTCAGTAAAACTGTTATATGTTTTTTAATTGTACGAAGTCATTTTCAAACATGACCTTTTGGGGGTACTTGAAACTTTCAAACTTTCAAATAATGCAAACCAAATGTCCAGACTATGATCTCACAAACAAGACTAGCTGCCATTGAAAAGACACTCTGTCATGGAAGTTTTTAAACATGTGTAACATCCACCGCAGAGCAGAAATTAAAAACAAATATAGGAGCAGGAGGAGGATGGGACTACATATCCCAGAGTCCCCCTTGGCCAGAAGGATATTGCGCAATCCTTCCAGGACTGACAAGTGAGCGTGTCAGTTGCAATGGTGACAGGAGGAATAATGGTTTCACTGGACACCAGGGTGCGGGAGAGAGGAGACGGACCTATGTGAGGAGGAGAAAACTAACTAAGACAAAGCTGTGAAAAGCCAGATATATATTATTGAGATTGATCTATTAAGAGATGTATATGTAAAAGACTGTATTTGTGAAGATCAACAATTATGAGAAAAGGCAACTTATAATAGAAATATATGTAAAGAGAATTATCTATGAAGCCAAAGCGTCTGTGAGGAAAAACATAATTTAAAAAAAAAAAAACCTCTGGTAAAAGCAGTATTTATATAGTTAATCCATGGTTATTGTGAGCAAACCTGAGAACTTGTCATATCCTTATATTACATAAACTTGAAGTGAAAGGGAAATATAGATTTAACACCTGCATCAGCATAATTATTTATTTCAGATACTGTGATATAGGTCCATTCAATATATCATTATAAATACTTATTTCAGAGACTATATATTTCAGAGGGTTGCATATCTATTAATTACATCACCTGCATTGTTAGTGATTTGGAATTCAGATTCAAATCTGGAGAAAATAAAATGTGCATAAAACTGAGTGAGAAGTAACTACCAACGGAATTATAAGTGTTCCAACAACAGCCTAGCCTGGAAGAGAAGCATATTGCAGGGATCAATATTGTGAACTTTGAAGTTTTAAGTGTGTTACAATATTATTTGGTTCATATTTATTCTAAGAGAGGAGTGTAATCTAATAGTACTTTCAGAATAGTATAGAGTAATTTAGTGTGATATGAAATAAATATAAACTGCATACGTGTGTGTGTGTGTGTGTGTGTGTGTGTGTGTGTGTGTGTGTGTGTATTAAACATAGTGTTATTTTATAGTGAGCTAGGATTAGTTAATAAAGATTATTTTGTATTCTATTAGAAATAATTAGTAGAACATCTACATTTACTAATAGATCTATATTGAGTCAAAAATTCAAACTCATTAAATTGTTTTTGATTTTATTATTATTTATTCAATAATTGTACATCTAGTGAAAATGTATATTTTTTCAAGTAAAATTTTGTCTTTATAAAAAACATGCTATTGTTTGTCACAGTTGTGTGAAGTGTGTGGGATTAAGGGGGGACCCCATGAGGCCCCTGGTGGTCATTACATCCATGTTCACACATACTCAGAAAAAGAACTAAGTGATACATACACAAAGAGATTACAGATAGACTCCTTAGCTGGAGAAAGAGGGTGTTACATATGTAAATCTGTCATTTATATAGTGATAAGATTTCAAATTGAAACAACTTTAGATTTAATGACCATTTAATTTACTTTTCAATTTTATTTTATTTTTGCTTAATCAGGAAATTGGCCATTGTAACTACAATAGTCAACAGCTTCACTATAAATAATGAAAATATGAAATATGTCTGCTGCATGAAGATATGTTTGCAGCATATGATATACTTCAAGCTTATAATCATGATATTGATGACTGGCTTTCTTTTGTAAAATGAAAAAAGAAACTTAATATATCTAAAAATGTTAAAAACACTGTAACAGGCAAGCCCTCAGTGTGGGGTCTCCCTGTCATAATGTGACAGACCCAGCATGTTCTGCATAGGTTTTGTGTTAGGGGTCAAACACCCTCAAGAGATACACCTCCTGACAGGCATATCTATGGCTGCTTTCACTACTGATTGCGCCTCAATTACATTATTAAATGTAAGATGTAACTTAGTCTGTACATGTATGCAACTGTATAGATTTTTTTGTTCACATGCGCAGTACGGAAATACACATTATATGCAAAAATACATCACCTACATCCAACTCTACATGAGCCTGTTAGAAAGATGGTAATATTCATACAGTTTTTATAATGGACCTATGTTAAACAAAATCACAGGAGTTTAGGGGATAAATGTATCATTCTGTGCATTCTGCTATATTTGGCGGCTTTGCAGGGCAGCTTTAAATCAACAATATCTTTACAGGCAAAACCCCTGTATCTCTAGATCTTCAGTCCACTGAGATTTGGCCTGTAATACCGTGAATTTCAATTTGTGTGGCATTTCAGTGCAACCTTGCTCTTCTTTTTCTAGCAGGTGACCATCATGCTTTTCACTTAGTCCTTCCTGCATGCAGTCAGTCACACATGTCCACGTCCTTTGTTTTATCACCATCTTGGCTATTCTATACAGAGAAAGTAATCAGATATTTGCAGTAGATGGTGTAAGCATTACACAATAACAACAACAGATATATGTCTAGTTCCATGCAGTAAGAGGGTGGAAATCAGTCTGATCAGATAAGGATCCCAGATTGCTCGGATAAGTCACACATCTGTACTGCAACCTAGAGATTGCTGTTAAGTACACAGGCTTCTCAATTGCTTTTCCCTTCTAATTAAAAAGCAGACTAGTGTAATCTTCAGGCTGTTCTTCCACATGGTAACAAGGGATCAGTCAGGCATACAGAGGTGTGCTTGCTGAACCTTACTGCAGTGTAAATGGTTTTGTAATAGAGACAATAGAAATGCACAACCACATTTTACCAGGCTAAAAATAAATTAATAGTATAAACTCAAAGCAATGCAGTTATCTGGCTATGCTGCATAGAAGTAAACTAAAGTCAGTCTGTGCTAGGCAAATTTTAATTTTGTATATAAAATCCAGCTTTTAGCTTAGAAAAATACTATGTGGCCTCAGACTGTGTTCCAGCACAGAAGTTACATAAATGCCCATATAAATAGTCGGTGTTTATTATCTTGTGAAATTGGTCTGGTAACATCAAACATTATTTTCTTTTCTGTTCTGTTGACATCAAATGTGTGAAATTGCTAATCAAATTCCAGCAATTTGATGCAGATTTGTTAGAATGGGATTTCCATCTTCTAGGCCTGGCAGTCTGTTTTATTACTTGAGGGATTGACAGATACAGTGCACATACAGCCTTAGATGAACATCACTGTGATTATTTATGTGTTCTTAACCCTTTCACTTCCCTGCACATGGCCTGGAAGCAACATGGGAAAACTGACAGGTAAAATAAAACTCATGGTCATGCCATTAAAGATGATAGTGTCTAAACATTAACAAGTGAAAAACATTAATATGCAAAAGCATTACTTTAATTACTTCCAAACTACTGTAATAAAAGGCAGTATATCGCTGACTAATGATATGTAATGTACTAGCTTAGATTGCATTTTGTCAAGGTCCCTTTGAGGTTCCTGTTGACTCATTACACACAATTATTTATTTGCATATCCCTCTTTGAGAGCTGCATCAATTTCCTCTCTAAGTAAAATATTAAAACTGTCTTTTTATACAGTTGTGAAAAATATATTGTCAGTAGTACAGACTAAATAAATGTCTTATTGCACAGGTTCTTAACCTGTGAGGTGTGTACTGGGGAGGTTGGGAGGGATTAGTGGAAAGGTTGACTGTCCTCTATATCGTCATCATCATCATCATCACTAATTCCGCAGCGCTGTACAGAGAACTCATTCAAATCAATCCCTGCCCCATTGGAGGTTACAATCTAAATCCCCTAGCATACACACAGACTGGGAGAGACTAAGGGAAATTTAATAGCAGCAAATTAACCTATCAGTATGTTTTTGGAGTGTGGGAGAAAACCGGAGCACCTGGAGGAAACCCACGCAACCACGGGGAGAACATACAAACTCCACACAGATAAGGCCATGGTGAGGAATCAAACTCATGACCCCAGTGCTGTAAGGCAGAAGTGCTAACCACGAAGCCACCGTGCTGCCCAAGTCATGATTATCTGGATCAAAAAATTGTCGGAGGCTTCCAGATAATCAACAGTGTTTGGTAAAATGAAGACCGTTGCTAGTGTGTTCGGTTATGTTTGGTAAAATGAAGACTACTGTCCCTTTAGTTTAATCTTGTACCAAACCCCCATGTTGAAAATGACTCCCACAACACTTGATTAGAATAATCACAAGAACAGTAGATGAGCAGTCACACGATAACTCCGCATTCGGCGACCATTATTGTTAGATTGCAATGTACAGACTGAATGACTGCAACAATGGATTTTTCCAAGACCGTTTCATTTTAATTATTGCTAGCTTAGTTAACAGTTTGTCTTTCCTCTTCAATGCTGGAAGTTGTTCCATTATTAACCACGCTGTTATAAGAGTATATATTACAATTCTGAGCCCTAAGAGAAAATGTCAACAAAAAAAAAGACAGTACAGTGATGAATATGATAAATATGGGTTCACATGCTAGCTTGGACGTGATGGAATTGAAAAACCGCAAATTTTTTTTATGAGCAAAAAAATCTTTGCATTGATAATATGAGGCTTGCCAAACTCCAGGAATATTTCACTAAAGTATACCAAGGAAGCTCTGTAGAGTCGCTGGAGTCACTTAAACAGAAGAGAGCTTGATTCAAATAATCAGGTACTTTACCCAAGTTAGGTTTTGCATCTAGCCTCCAACAAAGTGGCATATCTTATTGCTAAGAATAAAATGTCACACACTCATGGTGAGACTCTAGTAGAGCCTTGTGCACTTCAAATGGTTGAGCTGTTCTTGGAGAGCAACAGAGGAACCAGATTGCTCAAATGCCTCTGTCAAATGACATCATCATATGTAGAATTTTAGATATGTCATCTGATGCTTTGGCTCAACTTGTGGAAGAACTCAAGAAAGCAACTCTACCTTTTGCACTTCAATTGGATGAAAGTATGGATAAGGCTCAATGCAATCAATTCCTGGCATTTGTGAGATATGCCACCAACACCTGCATCAAGGAGGACTTTTTGTTTTCTGAATCTCTGTTGGTTACCACAAAAGCATTTGATGTTTACCGGCTAGCTGAGTTCTTTTCAAAAATTTGTTGGGCAGGAAAGTAAAATTGGGTTTCATAACTACTGATGGTGCCCCTTCAGTGTTGGGGAAGAAGTCTGGTTTTGGTGCCTTGGTGCAGCGGGAGGCTCCACACGTGAAGGTAATCCATTGTTTTCTATATTGTCATTTCTAAGCATCAAAAACACTCACTCCAAAACTTAAATCAGCCATGGATACCACTGTTCAAGCAGTGAATATCATATGGTCTCGAACTCTGAACCACAGACACTTCAAGATACTCTGTCAAGAGGTTGGAGCTGCTAACGAAGTGTTGCTGTACCACACTAGGGTTATTGAAAAATAGCTGAATTTTTGAGAGAAAATGAAAACAAACTGTGGGAAGAGTTTGAAGAGCAAGATTTCATTTTGTCATTGGCCTGTCTTGCAGGTGTATTTTCACATTTGAATTAACTCAGCATTTCACTTCAAGGGTCAGAAGAAACTGTCCTAGATGCAAATCAGAAAATCACTGCTTTCCACAAAAGCTAGCCCTCTGGCAGAAGGACAATTATGCAAATTTTTCTACTCTGGAAAATGTTATTTCTGGAAAGAGCATCCCAGGTTGGATACAAAGTGATATGGTAAGGGATTTGGAAAATATCATAGACACATTTGATATATACTTTGTTCAAAAAGAATTGAAAAATGAACATAGGATTTGAAACCCATTCACCTTTAACTTAGACTTAAGGGATGATGCTGACATAAGGAAAGATGACCTCATTGATTTACTGAGCAAGGATTTCTGAAACAAAGTTTCTTCAGTCAAAAAATTGGTGAATATTGTTGCTCCCAAATAGAGGCATACCCAGTTTTGGCAAAAAATGCCCTTTCAATCTTGATTCCATTTCCAACAACGTACCTTTGTGAATCAGGAATCTCAACGTTAGAGTCTGTAAAAAAATAGACAAGAAATCGGTTGGATTCCAAGCATGACATGCAGCTAGCTTTGTCTAAGATTGTACCCCTGAATTTGTGGTCTCATTTATCAGAAGAAGCAAGAAGAAGTATCTCATTAAATGGCCCTGAGGACTTTAAGTGACTTCATAATCATACTGAAAGACAAAAAGATGTTCCTGAAGAACACAACTTTCTTTAATATTCCTGTGTATCTGAGGATGTTAAAATAAAATTTCCATGTCAATTTAGTAATTTATCCATTATTAATTGTTTTCAGAAAGGACAGGAGGTATGAATTTTATGATTACATTTGGGGGAGGTGTGAGACTAAAAAGGTTAAAAAACCCTGGTCTATGCAATTGTGTACACACACAAGATTATTATGTAGTACTGTGGTATTAAAATGTAAACATGAGATTAATGTATTCATACTGTATAACTCTATATTTATAGCTACAGTGATTATAAAAAGTATTTGTCATCTTACAGTACACAATAGAATACAAATGGGTTTATGTTGTCTTTCTCACCATTGACCAACACACATTAGTCTTTATTAACCAATTAATAAAAGAAACAAAAAAAGTAACAGCTATAAAGCTGCCACTTAATTAAAAAACATTAGTTGAATCAGTGCCAGAACTACCATTGGTGCAGCAGGTACGGTGTACTGGGGCCCATGGAGATAATGGGGACTATTGCATGGGGAACTAGTGAGCTGTGGGCCTCGGTTCCCATCTCCCTACTTCCCTGCACCAGGGCCCACAGCTCGCTTGTTCCATCTCTGAGTTAAATACATACATTTTCACCCCACTGCCTTGTTCGATATTTGTGGAAGCACCTTTAGCTGCAATCTCTGCTGTGGATTAGCATTTGCACATGTGGACATTGTAGTTTTAACCAATTCTTCTTTGTAAAATGAAGCTGGATTTTAAACGATATTAAGTTATGAGCTTTGGATGGGGTACTCCAAAACATTGATTTTTTTTTTTTTTAAACGTACTAAAGCCATTCCATTGTGGCACTTGTTCTTTGATTTGGGTTATTGTCCTATGTCTCTTGTGGGCACGATGAGTCAGACTGGCACCAGCTTTCCTCTCTGTCACTTTGAACATTTACAATGTGTCATGCTTGTGTGGACTGTTTAGTGGAAATAGTAATTTAATTGAATTTCATTAATCACATCAGTGCAACCTTGCACTGTGAACTAATTCTAATAGGATTGACATAAAGATGCCAGGTGGGTTACACATATTCATCTAAATTATCACGTTGAATTCCAACATGGTGGATGTACTATTTTCTGGCTAAGTTACCACCTCCATAGTAAGAACAGGAAGTCTGAGTCACCAAAATCCCCTTCCATGTCACAAACTCACAGGGGTTAAAATAGAAAGGCTCTCATACTCAACCAGAATTAAGTTTATCAACAACTGGTTTGAGCAGCCATTTTTCTCCCTGAGACTTCACTAGACGCCTAGGCATCAAAAACAGCAGGAGGGAAACCACAAGGTAATGACAGTTCTCCCCTCTCATCTCCACCCCTAAGGATTTGAGATCCAGTGGCATCTAGAATGAACTTGGATAATCTTGTAGGGTGAGATTTCCACTATTTCCACTGGAGGGAAATCTAAACAGTTTAAGAAGGCCCTGCTATGGGATCAAAGGGGTGTGTTTGAGGTTCTACTGAGACTGGGATTAGAGTGTCATCTGCTACCATCATGGTGGAGAGCTTTTGCCAAGCATTCAGGACCTGCAAGTTGAAAAAGATCACCATAACAGCTTGGTCGGGAATTTCATTTGAAATCTAAAGGACAACAAATTTGTCTGTGAGTTTATAAACTGTAGGTCATCAACAGCACTGAGCAGCTTAGCTGAAGGATACTAGAAAAACAGCTTGGTCATGAGTCAGACTTTAGCAGAATTCGACAGACCCAATTGATTTGATGCTTCGGCAACAGCACTGACTTCAGCCACAGCTTGGCTGGACATCACCTACAACTTAGCCAGAACATATGTACACTGTGGAGAACAGGATTTCAGGACTTAACAGCTTGGTCAGAGATTGTCGTAGCTGCTGCCATAGAGTCTGCTGTAACATTGATGGTATATGAAAATACAGCTTTGCCAGACTACGTGAACTCTCTCCTTGCTGGTGTACCATCATAGGATCACCATAAGAACTGTAACAGCACCACTGCTGGAACAACAGCTTGGCCTGGAGTCCAATTTCCACAGCTTGGGCTCGAGTATAGTCCCTCCTTATAGTGTACTGTATGTGAAAAGCAATTGAGTGTCCGATCAAGATGCTTAAAAGAAAAATTAATACATTTATTTAATAAAATATTAATTTAAGATTAAATTACGCAGTACAGCCAACATGTTAGTTTGGAGATTTCAGAACTGAAATCTCTCCCCCATAGCAACAAGAGTGGAGTTTTTATATTATCTGAAAAATTGGATCAGTTCACACATATACATAAATTATGAAAAGGTTATACAACAAATCCAAAAAGAAGTTAATTATAATATGCAATAAGTTATGTTTCTCTGGTGTATTTGTTTTCATCCCTCAGGCAATGTTGACATCTGGCTTTTTTTTGACAATTACAGGTAAATCTTAAATAAAAATATTTCAATTAGTGAAGTCATATTTTTTGTTAAATTAATAAGGATTCAGCAACATATATGATAGTGACATTTTCCAAGACTCTAAACCTTTTACTTAATACTTATCTTATTATTAAGATATTGAACAGTTATTCTAGTCTATCTGAGAATGTTAATCAGATCCTCCCATAATCAATGTAAACAATGTTGTTTAGAGTAAATTTGTAACTTTAAGCAATGTTAATACACCATCTCAGTTTTCATATTTTTCTACCAAAAGGCAACAGTAAAGGTTATAAGCAATCATTTGCAAATCATTTTAGTATCACTTGGAGGATATCAAAAGAAATACAAAAATATTTATTTGGTTGTAATTCCTTTAGATGCAATCTGATTTTTCTCAATTGAATTTAGTCAAATATATGAATCATTTATAATACCGTACAAATTTGTATTCTTTGAAAATTATATGACCCTTTTAATAAAGAATTGTGCTTTCATTTGAATATAATTTCCATAAAGCTTAGTGCGGGCAGGCCAGCGCTAGTTAGTATACCAAAGAGCAAAACATTTTCAAATTTGCTATGAAGTAGAGATGAGCGAAATCATGGAAAAATTTCACAGAAATTGAGTTGATTGTTTCGGTGTCCCAAAATTCTTTCTCTTTCGTTTTGCCATTCTGTGGAATGCCATTCCACACTGTATGCATACATTCACATTTCAGGGAGTTTATAGTCTATGAATAGAGCTGGCATCACAATGATCAATGCATTCTTCTGTGCGATGTGTCTTGGAAATGAGACTGACAAAAGTTCAAGCCGAATTCTGCTGGTAAAACATGCAAAATGTCTCAGCCAAATGAGGCATAAGATTGCAGATCAGTTTTTAAAATTTTGCTCATCGCTAACCTGTAGCATATATAATGTAACTTAGCCACTCCCATACATTATATATATACAACCACACAGCCACTCCTCCATACTACATATCTCACAAATTCCCTCCCCTCACAGTATACAGTAACATAGCTATCCAGTACAGATCACCTACTGCCCCTTCTCTATAATATATATATAATGTCAGTCCCTATTACAGAGCCCCCACCCGCAGTCTATATTAAATTGCACAGCCCTCAACCATTATAAACATCACATTCAATCATCTTTCTCTGTATATAACAGGATATAATCCCTATTACATGAAATGATTCACCATCCTTAACCCCAGTTTACAGTCCCTAATACATATACATTAATTACACTTAAAATAATCAGTCACCTAAGTGAACAAATGATCTGTTGCCAAAATGAAGTGGATCCTAAACTATATGTACACCATTTTAGTATATAGTTAACAAAAGTAAGGTGACATTGGCAGTGATGTCATATTTGTGTTCTTTGATTTATCAAATCTATTGTTACATTATATTAGTACCTTGCTGCTATGCATTATGGGGTCAAGGTTGAGCAGATCATGGTCACTGAAAGTAACTGCTAAGTTATCTCCAGAGAGAGCTATGACATAGTAGCACAATAAGGAGTGCCTGACGTTTTGCCCATATCTACCCCTTATAACACATTATGTGCCCCTTTTTGTAATATATTGACCATATAATGTGCCAGGTGTGCAATTCAGTAGGTTTGGCAAATTATCTGATCTGTCCATCATCATGAGAGATATTTTGCTATCGTAAAGTAGATGACACCAATAATAGAGAAAACAGTACTTTTTCTCCATTGTAATTCTCTGTCTGGTCATAAAAAAAAATCCTCTAAAGTTTACCGAAACCCTCTGGGAATTTGTTCAGGAATCTCATTAAAACTAAGTAAATCCAGAAAAAGGAGTCATTTATTGACTCATCTTTCATTAGAACAAATCAATCAATAAATACCCAAAACATCTCCTAGTACCAGGAAGTAAACAATAGTAATATAAATGGCTGTACATTTCTATTCAATATGCTAATGCTATTAGTGCAATTGTGAGGAGAAAATGAGGAGGAAAAATATGGACCAACAGCTTGCATTTATAGCGCTATAATCTGTAAGCAGTATAATTATAAAAAAAGATAGAGTAAAGGTCAAAAAACCCACTCAGTAGCACATGTAAACCACTGGCATTAAATAACCATGGAAACAATGAAAGACTAACATCTTAAAAATAGTTACAGTAGTTTGTTAATCAGTTATTTGTAACCTCTCAGTATACTAATGTGTTAACCCACTAATCATTAAACTAGAAATATACTACATTACCATTAATGAAAAAATACTGTCTCTTCCTTGAATTTTATTTTATAATTCCAGTTTAGTTCTTCAGAGATTATTAAAGGTACTGCTATACAGCTCTAGATGTTTCTTATTTACAGTAGTCAGTCAAAATTAAATAACAATACCTAGTTATACCTCTTCATGTATAATTGCAATAATATCCAAATAAATGTCTACTGTGTTGCAAACATGTAATTGTATTTATTCATATGCTTATATATGTTGTTGATTAACTATATCCAGACGTGTTCAATAAAATGTGGTGGCTATGATCCTTATGTGTATTTTTGGCATCTCTGTCCTAGGAGTCCCTTCATCTGTACTAGTCATTTTCATTTTTTTTAAAAAAAGGACTCTACAAAATAAGGCCCATATGTGCAGATATGATGTACACAGGAGAGCATACTGCTGGACGAATCTGTACCGCATTGTGCAGTCGCTTTATTCCTCCAATGTGGATCTGACAGTACACTGTTCTGCACATAACCATGCACAATGCAGTCTCTTTTACTTCTTCATTGATAACTGAATGAGAGAAAGAGGATTTCAGGAAGGAATCCATGACTCATGTAAGGATTCTGGGCACCATTTTCTGGACATGTCCTTTCATCAAAATGTACTACTCTCTAGGAATATCTGGAAGACTCCCAAATAAGGGGGAAACCTCTGGGACTCACAAGTGAGCATAAATTCTCCTAGAGAGTACTTACCTGCCACACAAGGTGGGTGGTGACATGATGCAAACCCCACCCATCTTTGTAAGCATTGAGTGTCAGGGGTGTGATGATGCAATTGTGTCATCACATTCCTGCCACTCTGTGTTTTACTGAGGTGGGTATGGCTCTATGATGTTATTGCCCCACCTGGTTGTTGAAAAATAATGTCCTCAAGTCTCATCCACCTCTTTTCCTAACTCACCTCCACATTTCCTGGAAATTGATTTTTGCAAAAGCAGCCAAAATATGCCTTTAACTACTAGTCATTTAACTGCCTGAATTATATATAATGGCAAGGAGAATTGTTCTGAGTTTGGGGTATATTTTTTAAGATCCCACCTAAAACAAGATTTTCTATTGCTGCATAACGCAGTGATAGAAAATCTTTTACCCAGCAATTTATTAAGAAAATGTTTTCAGCGCAAGTCTTATCGCTTGCCAGACCAGGTGAGTCCTGGGAATCTCTTCTCATGCTTGAACCAGCGTGCTGGCTTAGCTGTGCAAACTGGAACTGGAAGCTGGACTTGGGCTCCTAGTTCCAGAGTCTCAAAAAACAATACAATTAAAAAAGAAGAAAGATATTTTAAAAATAATAACAACCTGTGCCGCCAATGTCCATGCTTTGTATGGGGAACTATGGCAGGGGACTTTGGGAGATGAGGGAAGTCCTTAATCCTATGAAGCTCCCTTTTCACAAGATATATAGGGCTTATATCACATAAACCTTAAATGAAGATTTAGAAGGAACAATTGGTATGATATTTTTTCATGTACATAGATCTTTACTCATGTGAGTTCTCCCCAAAGTTAAATCTGCATTAAGGTTAACTAAATAAACATACTGTTGCAAATGCACTGAATGCATATAGGTTAGTACAATGCTGTGAAATAAGACTTGTCTGTCAAAACAATATGATGTGTTGTTTCCAATTTCCAGCTCCGAACCGTACACAAATGTGCATTGTGCATATATGACAGCTCATGCAGCATAGTGCTCCACTGGCCGGTAAGGAGAGATTCGAGGATTGAATAGGAGCTGTAATAGGCGCACTAGTTCTGTTTTGGAGTTTCTCTCTTTCATTTTCCTGTCATTGCCTCTGGTCTTTTATTTCATTACTTTTCGTAACCTTCTAACTTGCATTTGTTGACTTGTGTCTGGAATCTACATTGCACACTCCTCGCTTGTCTGTTGATGTCCTTTCTCACACAACTGACACTTCTGCTATCTTTTGCTTTGGCGTAAGCATCTTTCCCTTGTGTTAGTATTTGGTCTTGTCAGCGGATGTTGGTGTATTGTCAGTCTTTAAATGTTATATCCTTGTATTCGTTTCTCTGCGTGCACTTATTGTAAGCTTCACCTGTCTGCAGAGTCAGAGGGTGGCTTAGGTACGTGCGCGTTCTTGCCTCTCAAATATTCCTGGTAATGGCACCTTGCTAGGTAGAAACAGGGCGTGCTCCAGGAGTCTCTATGGCACTTACAGGCGACACCCCTTAGCTCCCAGTTCCCCCGAGAGCGGCGCAGGGCACACCTTGGTTGGAGTGTGCCGCAAGTTTCTGACGTTCATCAGGTACTGTAGAGCAACAGCCTAAGGCAGAAAGCAAAGGGAAATATTATATTCACATTGCACAGGACGACCAAAGGCGATTGTTAAAATGGTGAGGAAGTGGAGGAACCCAGGCGAGTTAGAGAGAGGCTGCTCTACTAGAGATGAAGGGGGAGAAGCAGGGAGGAAGAGGAGCGCCAGCCGTGCCAGTCGTGGAAGGTTTAGCGAGTCCTGGAAGAGAATAAGTTCAAGGCAAGGATCCACCAAGCGGTCTGGACTCTCGTCTCAGCAGCCCACGGTAAGATGCAAGCGTTTTTTACAGCACCTAATTGAGTATGCACTGTCTAATATGAATGAATCACTTTGAGCTGTCCAGGGTGCTGAACTTGTTCTCAGTTGAACAGACCTCTAGCTGTGTGTATGGGCAAAGCGCACTTTGCCAACATTGCTTTCCTGACGTTTACTTTTCAGAAGATATACAGTACAGAGTTCTTTCCGTAGGTAAAGGTGGACAGTGCACTCTACAAGACTGCATTCTGCATCGTTGACAAAGAGTTAAATAAAAGCCCAAAGCTTTAGAGCAATGAACAGGTTAATAAATCGCGATGTGAGTTGCAATCTGTTTTAATAATTAACACAAATGCTTAACAAACAGAGAGATGTGATTTATCAAAAATTTACCACAGTTCTGCTCCAGTGCTCTAGATAATTACATATTTTGAAAGTCTGTGAAACGGCAGGACATGGCTATTAATATATAATATTAACTCTAAAACATGGGTTAAACTATGATTATATGTTGCATATTTGCATGTAATATCGTAAGAGAGCACAATAGAGACATGCATTATGTTTAATATGTGATGCGCTGTTCTCATGTGGTGTTTCTAGATATGCATTTGAATGTTGCTTTGTTTTCATTTTCACTAGGCAATTCGCAAGGGAATCTCAATTGAGCTTGATATATTCTTAGTTACGATGTGCTCTACAATGGCAGCATGCCGTATAGTACTACTACATGTTCAGGGATATATTTACTAGGTTATGGACAACAAAATATGAATATAAGTGCAAGAGACTTCTTTGTTGAAGTACAGGTTTTGTGATTTATTAAGCACTTGTTCGTAATAATAGTAAGTAATTGGATCAATGGAATTCACACTATCTATTCAAGTATATAATAAATACGTAAATAAATAAGAATAATATTGGCTAAATAACAGGAGACACTGTCATTACTGCCTAACACAATACATACACCCTGTTGCTTCTTGCATGTATTAAGCTGAAAACGTTTTGTTTCACTGTAAAGTGATTCAAATGATGCAATGTGTATTATTTTAAGAGGTGGTCACGCATACTTTTAAATTATATTTTATACTGATTACATTTCTGTTAGATCTTTTGTGATAGCATCCTATTTTAAAGCTAATTTAAGAATGGATACAGCACTCACCAAAAAATGAATACAATTAAAACACTTGTTTGGTTTTGTTATAGAATTTATAAATGACCAATTCATATAAACAGATTACAATTACATTTCCAATTTTATTTCTGTTAGATGAGGTGGAGGTAGTGTGTCTGTAGCTTTGTAAAGTTCTCAATGTAAGTGATTTAGTCATGTTCATGAACCCCACACTAACTGGTTCAATCTAAATTATTTGATTTGACTGCACTTATTGTTTTGTTATTAGTTTTTTCTAAGTAAGTTTGTTTGGTCACATTTATGTTCTACCATTATTTACCATGGAGGCTGGTGCCAAAGAAATAATGGAACCAGCCATCTCCCGCTATAGACCTCCTTTTTACAGTAAAATAAGTATATAATAAAACAATTGCATCATGCCCCTCCTCCCAAATCTTCAACCAGGCCTGGTGCTAGAGTGCCTAAGCAGATTTACACTATAACATGCAGGCCATAAGCACAGGATCTTTCATCATAGTTAAAACCAGCCACAAAAATGTGTGTGCAGGACTAGTGCCTCTATGAAGGGGGGCAGGGGATGGGGGTACCAAAACAGCCTTTCCCACCCCTCAGAGGCTACCAGTACATTGCTGAAAACTACAGGGCACTTTCCAAAATCCATTGGTCTGTGAGTGCTAGGGTAATGAACAAGATTCGGACCTCTGCAGTTGACACTATGTTCAGGGGGATGATTTCCTTTTTTAAAATGTGCAACTCAAAAATAATTGCTGTTTTTCTCCAATTTGTGATACTAACAACGATATTGCAAAAGTCACAATTTTTTGGTAATTTTCAGAATTTATGAGGTTTTATATACCTCAACTGTAGTTTGGCCTACAGGTATATTCATATGGCTGTTTGTATTTTGTGATATGCTTACTTGTACTGTTAGTGTGTAGTTCCTTTGGTATTTGTTTATCCATCATTAAAAACTGACACATCACTTCTGAAACACAAAGGTAAAGTTTAGCTGTCTCTTTAGGGGCTGTGGACAACCAATCATATCCTGACTATGATTTTGATAGTGAGGCATGCCAAGCTCTGACATAATAATAACCACCTAGGGTTCAGATGTAAAATGATGGCTGTTTTAACTTACAGACGAAAATCTAGTGGTTTATACATATAGCGTAGACCTGGCCAACCTGTTGCTCTTCAGGTGTTGTGAAAATATAAGCCCCAGCATGCTTTGCCAGTAGATATCCAGCCAATAGCTGCCATTGAATGTTGGAACTTGTAGCATTGTGTCATTTAGGTGTATTTCAGTTAGAAAACATGTTCTCCTAGAATTATCTATCTCTTTGTAATCCTAATCAAGCCACTTTACAGGGCCCAGGGACCATACGCTTCAATGTTTTACATCAATCAGATCTATGTACATAACACAACAAAAACATAAATGTAAAAAATGAGTCAGCAGCTCTATACTTTTAGAGTGTGAATCAAAAGGAGAGTGAAATGAGCAGTTAAATTATAATACAAAAGTCAAATTGCTTTAAGGGAGAGCAGTGGCAAAACACAAACATATAGGTAGGGCTTAGATTTGGCTATGAGTTTTTCCTTTTTACCCAGAGAGCATAGTTAGTGCACAGTCACAATCCACTTCAGAATAACTAACATTATATATGGTATAATGTTTCCCCTTTTATAAAATTATTCTGGATATTAGAAAACTCTAAGGAATTCCGTAACCATACAGAGGTCACAGATCTCTGGGATAACTTTTAATATCTGGAGCAATTTACAGCAGGAGGTTTCTCCTTATAATACACAGGGTTTCCCAGCAAACACTGAAATGATTACATCAAATCTTACTGTTCTAATCAGAAGTGTTAATATGTATATTAGCATCACTTGTGTATTATTATTCATTATATTAGTGTAAATGCATGAAAAGACTACATCCCTCTCCATGTTTAAAGTACTCTATGCTAGTGGCTTTAACTTTGGCTTAGTGCCTGGTATTGGATCACCTAGTAACTACATTGGCCAGACTAATTCTGAAAACAAAGATGGTTATTGTAATCTCGCATTAACTAGACTTAGAGAATGTTCCAAATCATATAGCCAAGTGGTAATCATCAGAAAATTTCCAAGAATTTCTTAAATTATTAGGAGAATTATATAGTCACTGTTAAAAATTGTATTACATAACAAACAGTGCACGTGTGAGATACATAGTCACAAACTCACATGTTGAAGACTGATATTTATTATTAAAAACTGAAGATATTCTTGTATGTATAAATTGTTGATACTTTTACCACTGATATCTTGTTTAACCTTATACAACTTGTGATCTCAGCCACAATAGTGTGGCAACTAAATGTAATCATAACCAGGAGCCATGTAATAGAGTAAATATATACCATAGGAAGGCTAATGTCCCAACAGACCGAAAATGAAGGATAAAGTTGACTGTTTAGGGCTTAGTAAAGCTTTTCACACTGTCCCACTTGTCTGTCTGGCAGTCAATTTTAGACTCCGAGGTTGAACTAAAGTTTGTCTACTGGGTCAGAAAAGGAAAGCGATGGAAGTAATTGAGTTGTAGTTAAATGAGGTCATTCAGTGATTGTAAGGTTATATAGTGGAGGTTATTATCACCACCCTGTGTAGCTGCACATTGAACAGACTTTTTAAATATGCAATAAGGTGCATTTTATACTCACAAACTTGCTGCAGTTTGTATAGCAAACCTCTTTGCAATATGCATTGAAAACTATGGAAGTCTTGATATTTCACAACTGGCTAAAACTTCAGATATACCCACATACCACAAGAGATTTTTATTTATCATATAATGTAGCTGTAGTGTCAGATATATTGCAAATACATTGTTAATGTCTGTGTTAGATATATATTATTTACCACTTGCTGAGCTATGAAAACATTGCCAAAATATATACTGTGAATGGATTCATAACATATTGAACTGGTAGGATGTCTAGTAGGGTTGGAGAAGCACATCAGTAACACTGGATTGAGAAATACATTTATTACACATGAACCAATGTTTCCATGTTAAACAATGCGCTTGCATTTTTGGCAATGACCAGAAACTTAAAGACTGAAACTAGAGCAACACCAAACTTATAGCAACTTTAAAACATATTTTAACATTGGTTCATTAATAACAAATGGATTATATTTCCAAGTCTAGAGTTATTGCAGTTCTGCAATGTACAGATGGAACACATTTTGCCTGTCACCATTTGTGTTTGTCCTGTTTTGGTACCATTGAAATACAATAAAGTTTGGGTGTTACCGCAAAGCAATTTGATGCATTCACCATGATTTGCGCGTTGCCAGATTGTGCCATTTATCTAGAGGAAGCCAGTTCCATGTATGTACCTTAACCAGTGATAGGAGTCACTCTACAAGCTCTAGTCTCTCTGTGTGCTTAGTGTTACCAATTTTCAGTTTAATTGGGCCTACTGTATTACATTCATATTGTTCACTTCCTGTTTATATGCATATAAAATAGGCAGTATCAATAATTTGAAATATGTCTAATAGAATGTAATATTAACAATCAGTGAATAATGTCAATTATATTTGTATTAGAGGGAAATTGTGAAAGAGGAAATGAAAATAATGTAGGAAGATAAATTAGGTAATACACAGGTAGACATTGGGAATGGTCTGTTTAAAGTAAAACAATCACTATGGAGAAACGCTCTGTTAAATAAACAAAATTATTGTGGAAAGAGTACAAAGATTAACACAGCAACATTATTTACTAAAGTTTGTTTTGTTCCATAATGTTGTACTCATCTATGTACTTTTGCCACAATAACCAAGCCTTCAATGCATATATCCTTATTTATTTTTTGCTACACAGTGACCTGCCACTTATTTTTCAGATTCTGAGTGTTGTCTGGGTCCTTTTCTGAACTGTTGATATGTTTGTTAACTATCTACAATATACCTCACATACTTCTGATTGCCAGGCTATCCCAACAGACATTCAGAGCTAGATTTACTAAGCTGCGGGTTTGAAAAAGTGGGGATGTTGCCTATAGCAAACAATCAGATTCTAGCTCTCATTTTGTAGAAAGTAGTAAATAAATGAAAGCTAGAATCTGATTGGTTGCTATAGGCAACATCCCCACTTTTTCAAACCCGCAGCTTAGTAAATCTAGCCCTCAGTTTTGGTTAGAGATGGATCTAAGCAATTTACAAAATTAATTTGAAAATTGGTCCAGTTTAATGCAAGATCCGCTTACTGATTTACTTCCATTGGGGTCTATCAGTGGCCTTGTCCCTAAGTATTACTCATTATTATCACACTGCATCATTTACAAAGTGCAGAATGACTGGTAAAGAGAGAAAAACCCTCTTTGGGCCCACGTGCTCCACAATTTCCAACAAGGTGCAAGGATTTGCAGAGGAAAATAAGTTTGTACAGGTGGAGAGTAGATGGACAGACTTAAGTTACAATGTATGGAGTAGGTGCGATAGTACTTTTGGCCATCTTTATCTTGTAAATGGACTTTGAACCAACTCAAAGCTGGCGGTCTTTAGGTCTCATATTGCCCTTTTAAAGCGATCCACGTTACACTTAATTTCAACTCCTGCAGAGATTTGCCTTTCTAGGTGTTCTCCAAGCAATGTAATAAAAGACTTCATACACACAAAAGTGCCAAATGTAATAACTACAGTCCAAATGTCTCCTCGTGCTCATCATTAGTTAAAACCATAAACGAGACTAAACCAAACACAATTTTTAACGTTTAATTTAATAAAATAAATATTTCTAAAGTGATAGTAGGTTGGTCTTTGATGTGACATCCAGACATTTACATAGAACACCTCCAGATTTTTCCTAAAAGTTTTAAGAAAATAAAATACTCTTGAAATCCCAATTCAACACTTTATCAAATGTCCATAATAGTGGGACCACTGGGGTGACATAGTTGTACTTCAGTGGTCTCAATATTGCTATTTACCTACACCCCAAGAGCCCCAAAGCTGTAATGGGCATATAGCCTCTGTGAGAGTGAAAGATTCTGTTTATTTGTTTGTTTTTAGCATAGAGGCACCAGCCCTGCACTGACCATACAGGGGGAGGAATTCACTCTAACAGGGGTGGGACAATGCTCATGAGCTCCCTGTTATAGTATAAACCAGCCCAGGATTTATTTTTAGCGTTGGGCTGCTTGAGGATCTAGGGGTGGCCACACTGGCCATTTTAGAAATATATTTATTTTAATTATGCAGTGCACTGTGTAAGGGAAGTTGATTTGTCTCATTCAAAGTATAGGATGAGAGACGATCTCTGGCAGTTCTGAGCCAGTGCAGAATTCTAGTCCTTTTGCAAAGGGCGGATAGATGGGCACAGCAAGAAGTACCCCAGAAAATGAACTCTCTCAACCTCTTTATCGCATCATAATTAGCCTGTTCTGCAGAATAAAATTTTGTTTCTACATTGCTGCCAAAACGAGTTTCTCCAGTGCTCCTCTTCCATGCTTCAGTGGGAATGTCTTCACTCCTTCCAACTCCTCCCTTATGCCTGTGCAAATTTCTGGTCCTTTAAAAAAAGAGCCATTTTCCTATGCAAATCTATATACCATGATGGAAATATATATTGCATCAATTTGAGGGTGACAGTTTGGCCAAAACTGTATTTACGCTGTTGAGTGTCTAAGTTGCCCTATATAAATAATCTCCACTGACTGCTGCAAAACACATTTTATACTGTAATAATCACTAGTCAGTTTGTGGACACTTTTATTAAAACTCCTTTTCAGTTGCTTTTAACACTAGTGCATTTCCAGCCAGAAAAGTGCAAGTATTAATAGAGTTCAATTACTCCCGTAATTACACACTGGAAAAAGAGGGAACTCACCTCCCATCACAAAGCGACCACGCTCTGAAGACACTGCATTTGACCTTTGCTGCAGTATGTCAGCATGGGAGTGATAGTGCTCTATTAATCGCTAGCATTAAAAGCACACATCTGACACCACCCTTGATCTCAAAGTCTCAATGACTTGCTAATGCCTGCTGCTGCAAACAGTTATAAAAGGACTGACAGGAAGTCCTGGAATTAAAACTGTGCAGCGTGACTCACCAGTCACCAATTCCCATCAGCAAAACAGAGCAAATTGCTTACTTTCTGGTTGAATTTTAAACAAACAAAGTTTTCTCATGAATTATGTGCTGAAAATTTGTATTTTTTGTATTTCTAAACGTCTTGGTGGGGGGAGGGCAGCTTGCATTGACATCACAGCAATGGACGTTATTTACAAAGCACAAAAGCTTTGAAACTGTTGTGTGCATCTATTTGAGCAAGTGTGCCTAGACTCCACCAAGAAGCATGTGTTTGTGTAGGAAGATGGCATTTGCAGAGAAGCCGAATTTTGCAGGAAGGAATTGAGTGCAGTGAAAGTGTATGTGCCCTCCTGTTATAGGCACATAGGCAAAAACCATAAATGTTCAGTGGTTAAAATGGAAATTTAGAAGTGACAGTATGAAAACTGTAATGGGAATGTAATTGAATGGAATTTACAATGAAGGCAGCTGGAGAAGTGGCGGTATGTCTACACCCACTTCGACCACTGTGTCTAATCTTAAAAACATCCCTAAATAACAATGTACCGTAAGTTGCAGTATAAATGTATCTAGGTCTTACAGATATTCTGCTAAATAACAACTATATGATTTAATTCTGTAATTACAATAGTAAATTGTCTTGTTATTTATATCATATATATTTTAAAGCATGTGCAATAGAGTACAGTTCTAAACATATCATACATGATTCCCAGACCATAGTTATTTAAATGAAATTCACTCCAAATAGTGGAAAATTATTATAATTTTACTGTCAGACATTTCCTATTTGCACATCATAATGAAGCAGCAAGCACTCATTTTCTACAGAAGTAAAATCATAGACTTGTTACAATATAGTGGGTACATTTAGAAGCCTGTAGAAGAAAACACATTTATCTGGAATATGCTCATTTTCCTATCTCCTCTGTTTATTTGAGCTGCCTCCACATTTGTTATCACCAAATATGTCAAGGTGCAGGGAATACATTACTACGTGGGACTATATAGGGCCACAATATATTAATGTGTGTGTATTGTCCATTCATTGTTAAGTAACATTTGTCTTTATTGCTTGACAACATGAAGCTGTGTTGTATATACACAGTGTAATATCTAAAATTGATACATACCCATTTTTATTGGCCTAATAGTCTATCTGCGGAGTATGAACAATGTAATTCATAATATTGGTCATAATTTTGTTTGTTTATAACACAACTGTATAAAGATTTATTTAAAGAGAGCATTTCAGACCGAATGGTTGTCCCTCATTTTCCCCTGTAGATTGCCATGCAGAACGCGTACATCCATTTGCCCTGGGAAAAGGTGACTCTTGATCAATTTGCTTTGCAGTTATTATACTTTCTGAAACCTGTTCTGCTACCAGTCCTTGTGTAAGATGTTATATGGAAAGACCTGTTACTTTGAAGTTGAGGGCTCTGGAAGTTACAGTGTTTTAAAATACATTATCAACAGCTGCAATGAACAGCAGATTTTAAATTGATGTTATCTCAGAATGGAACTTAATAAGATTTTATCATAATTTGCTTTGCTTTGAGGGAACATAGGCAGCGTGTGTGTGTGTGTGTGTGTGTGTGTGCGTGCGTGCGTGTTGTGGCAAGAGCCTGCTACTGCAGAAGCACACGCGTACAACTTTTGACACCGTATACTTGCACAGCAATTATGGAGACCCTCAACGCTTACTATACATAGTCCAGCTCTCTGTCCAGATCAGCCAGCTAGCCCAGCGTTGATCTCCCCGAACAATGAAACAAGCAGGGTTTTATACCTGACACTCCTCCCACAGGCCTAGCTTGATGGACAGGTGACACACCCACCTTCTCTTTAAAAGGAAACGCCCATCCCTGGCTCTGTTTAGACTATCAGACCCACCCTGTCTGTTTGCTGAGAGGAAGCAGCTTTTAAATCATGTAAGTAAACCAATTGTAAACTACACCTATGTTTTTACCTGGTTTAATCTCCACCTAGGTACATAACTGTGCCAATGTTTTACTCTACTTCCCTGCTTTCTCTGCATATTGCCAGCTAAATGCCTCCTTTTGTTACTATATATATATATATATATATATATATATATATATATATATATATATATAAAAATATACAGCCAATCATGTGACAGCAGCTCAATATAGAAAAGCATGTAAGCGTGCAGACATGGTCAAGAGTTTCATTTGTTGTTGAGAGCAAACACCAGAATAGGAAAGAAAAGTGATCTAAATGACTGAGGGTGGTTTGAGTATATCAGTTATTACTGATGTCCTGGGAGGTTCATGAACAACACTCTTGAGACTTTACAGAGAGCGGGGCGCAAAACAAAAAGACATCTAGGGCCTGATTCATTAAGAATCTTAAATTAAGAAGTTTCTTATTTAAGTCTCCTGGACAAAACCATGTTACAATGCAAGGGGTGCAAATTAGTTTTCTGTTTTGCACATAAGTTAAGTACTGACTGTTTTTTCATGTAGCACACAAATATCAATTTCAGTGTACAAATAAGCTATCAAGTATTTGTGTGCTACATGAAAGTAGTAGTAGTAGTATGCAGAAGAGCAATTCTTGATGCATAGAAACTTGATGATGAGCTGCAGCAGCAAAATCCAACACTGGATTCGGTGGTGGAATGGGAGATTCGCAGCATAAATGTGCATCTTAAAGAAAGTTATTGTTTATAACTGAAACTTCAGAACTGTTCACTAAACACCCTTTTCACTGGATTGTCTGGATTAAAATCCTTGAGTGCCGCCTCATATGAGAAATATATGCATTTACAGGTTGTACTTCACTACTTCAATATAACCTTCTGTTAATCATACCAATATATACGCAGCATATATAGAAACCTGGCGGTTAAAATAAAGACAGGTGACATTTAAACAAAGGCAAGAAAAGTGTACAGTCATAGTCCATGATGGACTAGGTAGTGCTAAATCCGAAACGCTAAAGCCTTTTAGCAGCACAGACTTCTCAAATACTACCATACAAAATAAAGGGAATTGTATATATGTACTGTGCAATGGGAGGTATTCTACACTATATGGACAAAAGTATTTGCCCACACCTATTAATTATTGAATTGAGATGTTTCAATCAGACCCGTTGCCAGAGGTGTATAAAATCAAGCACCTGGCCATGCAGTCTCCATTTGCAAACATTTGTGATACAAAGTGGGTCATTCTGAGGAGCTCAGTGACTTCAAGCATGGTACTGTGATAGGATGCTAGCTTTACAATAAGGCGGTTTGTGAAATGTCATCCCTGCTGGATATTCCAAAGTCAACTGTAAGTCCTATTATTAGAAAGTGGAAGCATTAGGAACAGCAACCTCGTAAAATCACAGATCGGAGTCAATGACCGCTAAGGCGCATGGTGCGTAAAAGTCGCCAACGCTCTGCTAATCCATAACTGAAGAGTTCCGAACTTTCACTGGCATTAATGTAAACACAAAAACTGTGCGGCAGGAGCTTAATGGAATGGGTTTCCAAGGCCGAGCAGCTGCATGCAAGCCTTATATCACCAAGACCAATGCCCAGGTTCGGATGGAGTGATGTAAAGCACACCTACACTGGACTGTGGAGCATTAGAAACATGTTATGTGAAATGACGAATCACGCTTCTCTGTTTGGCAGTCAGATGGACGAGTCTGGGTTTGGCGGATGCCGGGAGAACGTTACCTGCCTGACTGCATTATGCCAACTGTAAAGTTTGGTGGAGGAGGGATAATGACATTGGGCTTTTTTTCAGGGTTTGAGCTAGGTCCCTCTCCAGTGAAGGGCAATCTTAATGCTTCAGCATACCAGTTAATTTTGGACAATGCTATGCTTCCAACTTTGTGGCAACAGTTTGGGGAAGGCCCTTTTCTCTTCCAACATGACTGTGTCCCAGTGCACAAAGTAAGGACTACAAAGACATGGTTTGATGAGTTTGGTGTGGAAGAACTTGACTGGCCCGCACAGAGCCCTAACCTCAACCCCATCAATTACCTTTGAGATGAACTGGAACAGAGATTGCGAGCCAGGCCTTCTCGTCCAACATCAGTGCCTGACCTCATAAATGTTCTACAGAATGAATGGGCACAAATTCCCACAGAAACACTCCAACATCTTGTAGAAAGCCTTCCAAGAAGAGTGGAAGCTGTTAATGGGAGGTATTACATATGTGTAATGTGCAATGGGAGGTATTATATATGTGTACTGTGCAATGGGAGGTATTATATATATGTGTACTGTGCAATGGGAGGTATTATATATGTATAATGTGCAATGAGGGGTATTATATATGTGCTCTGCAATGAGGAGTATTATATATATGTACTGTGCAATGGCAGGTATTATATATATGTAGTGTTCAATGAGGGGTATTATATATGTGTACTGTGCAATGAGGGGTATTATATATGTTTACTGTGCAATAAAAGGCATTATATATGTGCAGTGCTTTTTTTTGTCATAGAACTCACCGGAACTGAGTTTCGGCAGATTTTCTCAACGGATTTTTCAAGTTTTAAAAGTAACTTTTGAACCTTTGATGTTTGGTCCACGTGGACTTGAATCGCCCTGTCGAGCGTAGCAGGTCAGCAGCAGAATCATTAAAACGGTGCATGCGGGCTGCTTGTGTGTCGAGTCCGATGCATGCGTACTTCGTTTGCGCTGGTTGTGATGGCACTTAGTGAGGGCGGCGACTGTTATGTTTAGTTACACAACTGACATGTGTGGGCGTGTGTGCAGTGATTGACTACGTGATGTGAGTTCCAGCACCTTTTTTCTTACAAAAAAGCACTCTATATGTTTAATGTGCAATGAGAGGCATTTGATATGTGCACTATGTAATGGGGGTATTATATATGTGTACTGTGCAAGAGGGGTATTTTATATGTGCACTGTGCAATGGGGGCTATTATATATGTGTACTATGTAATGAGGTGTATTATATATGTGCACTGTGTAATGGGAGGTATTATATATGTGTACTGTGCAATAAGAAGTATTATATATGTGCACTGTGCAATGGGAGGTATTATATATGTGAACTGTGTAATGAAAGGTATTTTATGTCTGTACGGTGCAATAGGAAGGTATTATATGTGTATTGTGCAATGGTGAGTAGTGTATGTACTGTGCAATCTGGATAAAGTATGTACACTGAGAAATTTGAACCTACACGGATCAGTGTTTATTGCAGTAATATGTGAACCATGACACAGAATGTTTGCAGTTATCTAAAATATCCAAGCTATTCACAGCTTAACATATCCGAAATCTATCACAAGATAACAATGTTTCTCCACTTCATTCATATCCATGATATAATATTCACTACAACAAACACTACTCTAGATATACTGTGGAGAACAAAGGAAGTATAGTGATGAAATGTGTACTGGAAACTGTACAATAAACTGGCATGATGAAGTTAATACTGTTTATTTTACTATTCCTTTGGCCTTTCTCAGTGCATAGTAGCTAGTATGTATTTTATACCAAGATTGCTGATACCTTGGGGAGTTGATGACATAACTACAAAGGAGTGCTTTATACATAAAAAGGAATTTGGCTAAGATTGTGGCACACACATAGGTGCAGAAGTAAATTGCATGAACCTGTTTGATTTTGAGTGTAAAATCAGGTAAATGGGGACATAGTCCCCTTATTCACAATACATTGGTGAATGAGGGGACCGTGAGCAAAAATGTTGGGATGTAAAATGGAAGTTTGGCTACAATAGTGTCCGTACTTGCTGCTAAATGTTTTATTGACAGAGGCTGGTCCCTAAATAGTCTCTAAACAACGCAAAGAGACTCAGAGAAGCAGTGAATTCCTTTGAGACAAACAGCTTGATCCGGCTCTTGCAGAGCATAAACCTGTGTCATTACACAGGAGACAGGATATATTTAGTGGCCATTTCCTGTTAGGAACTAAGTCAGGTTGAGACAGGTTAAGAAGACATATCACATCAAGATCATCAAAGAGGTGTGTGTACTATGGTAATCAGTGGGGACACAGGAGTAAGTAAGGTAAAGAACATCAAGTGGTAGAGAGAGGAATGGTGGGCAATGCTGAAAATGAGACAATATATGATGCTACATAAGCATGGATAATAGCATATTGTCAGCAAGCGGAGCTACATTAATAGTAACAATGTGAATTATATAGTATAGAAAGTATGAACAAATATTTAGCTATAATTGAAATCTATGGGGTAATCTGCAATCTATAAGACAATATCTACTTTTATAAAAGCAGAGGTCCACATATATGTGTCTAATAGATATAAGCAGCATTTTACAAATATTCATCTAGGGACTGATTCGTTAAGAATCTTAACTTAAGAAACTTCTTATTTCAGTCTCCTGGACAAAACCATGTTACAATGCATGGGGTGCAAATTAGTTTATTATTTTGCACATTCGTTAAATAATGGCTGTTTTTTCATGTAGCACACAAATACTTGATAGCTTATTTGTACACTGAAATTTAAAGTTGATATTTGTGTGCTACATGAAAAAACAGGCAGTATTTAACTTATGTGCAAAACAGAACACTCATTTGCACCCCTTGCATTGTAACATGGTTTTGTCCAGGAGACTGAAATAAGAAGTTTCTCAAGTTAAGATCCTTAATGAATCAGGCCCCTAGTTCTCCATCTGGCTGTGAAATTTCACCAGTGAAATTTTGCCTTAAGTGTTCCCAGTTCTACTTCAACCACATCACACAGCAGAGTGAATTAGCTGTCATCCCTTCATTTCTATTCATAAGTTAAAAATTAATAAAATTTGATTTTACAAATACAGTGCAGAATGATAAAGTAAAAGTGGAAATAGAAATGATATCACTAGAACTTTGTGCATTTGTGAAACAGCCGTGTGAAATTTCACTGCAACTTGGCTTATCTCTAGTTTCTGGGATGGCTGACCAAATCACTTACCATGCTGCTGCTCTGTTTCAATGACCCAGGGACTTGAAGGTGGCACGGCCCACAAATGCATTCATTCTATTTTTCTTGTTTTATTTGAATGTCATGGATGCTAAGCAAATTCACAAATCTATGACAGTTATGATTTGTGGAAAGCTCACACATGCCCAGACTTTGGGTTGCAGAATTGCAGGGTCAGCCGGCTACCACAACAGACAGCGGTACCAGTGAGCACTCAGTACCACTGATCTCTGTATCAGCTATTATAAGTGTCATTGTAAGTTGATGTAGGACATGCCTTATCCCAACTATAAATATGTCCCCACTTTTTAAATTTACCTCCCCTCCAATGCATCATGGTTCTGCCAAGGTGCAAATTTGCTCCTTTTTTTTTGCTTTCCTTCCAACCCAGCATCAGGCCCTGCATCAGAAATATTCACATTTAGGGCCTGATGCTGAGTTAGGAGCAAAACAACAAAGGACCTTCTTTACACCTTAGCAAAACAATGCTGCATTGGAGGGGAAGGTAAATTTAATAATGGGGACAGACTTGTTGAGATAGGGCATGTCCTAGATCAGCATTAAATTTCAGTATAAAAATAAAGTTATCAAGTATTTGTCTGTTGCATGAAAAAGTAGCCAGTATTTTCCTTGCTTGCAAAAAATAATTCATTAATAATTCATTAATTTGCACCCCTTTCATTGTAACATGGTTTGTCCAGGAGCAAATTTACTCTTTTTATTTTGCTTTGCTCCTAACTCAGCATCAGGCCCCCTAGTTGGGAAAGTATTCCAAGTGTTGGAAACAGATTTACTAAGTTTTTCTATCAGTGTCCAATAAACTGTAAGTGTCTAGAGATGAGCCCACCTCACCTACTAGTCTAAATCAGGCACATTGTTGTATACTCTGTTATGTTACATTCACTTGCATTAAACTTGATTTTGTATCACTTAAGTATTGTTGCTCAGTATTGCAGTTGTAGCCTTGTCCCATTGCTACAATTTTCAGAAAGGGCCCGTCTACACCTCTCTTTCCTACTTTTGTGTCCTATGATAAATGCACCGTTATGGTTATTCCCAGAAACACATCTGTATTGTTGATTGTGTTGGGTGAGATAGGCAGGGGTTCTCCCAGATCAACCGCTGCCAAGTGAAATTCTCATTCATTACCTGCTTTGAACCCTATCGAGACTGAATAAGATGAAGGCACTGACAACACCAATGGTGAGTGGGGCAGTAAGCAACATCTTACATTTGCTCTCTGTAAACTGAATGCCATTATTATTATAATCTTTCTTTATCCTATGAACTTTAGGTTAAAATTAATTTGACTGCATACCATTATTCACTGTAGTTGGAGAGGAGAAACACTGCTTCAATTAAAAAAAAATGCCAGGAACTCTTCTACCTGCAAGTTTCCCTCAGCACTTCACAGTGCTTGCCTTGCTGCATGTTAACTGGGGACTGTGGATGAGCGCTTAAGGTTCAGTAAACAGCTAAGAGACCAAGCACTTATAGCAAGAGCAGGCCTCAATAAATATTTTCAAACTCTAGAAGCCAGTTGCAAAAGTTAGAAGCCACCATATGCTGAGCTGTACCTGGTGACAGGTATAATACACTAGTGCACACACAGAGTTAAATCATATGTGGTATTAATATAATGTGCTGAGCCATGTTTGGTATAACAAACATACATAGCTGGTGCCAAGTCTAATATACAGAGATATATCTGGTGGCAAGTATAATATGCTAAGCCATACCAGGTGTCAAGTCTAACATTTAGAGACATACCTGTGCCAAGTCTAATATACAGAGACATATCTGGTGCCAAGTATAATATGCTAAGCCATACCTGGAGTCAAGTCTAATATGCAGAGAGATACCTGTGCGAGACGTATTAAGCAGCAAGTCCAGTATATAGAATCATACATATGTCTGTATGTTATAATATGGTGAGCCATATCTACTGTCAAGCCTAATATGTAGAGACAATTGTGTGAAAATTATAGTTACAATCTCTTATTTATTAAAAAGTAAATAAAAACTATATTTTACTTTTACCATTATAACTATGGAATAATATTTGTATCTATTAAAGAAACCAGTGCACATTTCCAAGTCCAGCTCAAACTAGCACCATTAGCCCCAAAGTCATTTTATGAGCCATCCATGTAAATGTGTTATTTCCAGTGATGAGTTGTATTATCTTCAGTACGAGGAATACCTGTGGATAATTGTAGCAACCAAACTGAAAGAAATGTATTATGTCAAAGAAAATTTGCTTCATACTTAATTAAGCCCTTAACCTCTAAACTTTTGACAATTTGCACACGGAGATATTCTACTTCCTAGTGAATCATATGAATCACTACTCTTGACAAAGGACATATAACAACTAAATGCCGAGATACAGTTTTAACATGGACTTTCAAACTGCAGTACAAAAAGTTAATTGATTTAAATGGACAAGATGTTCAGGGCTTTTCTTTTGATCTTCATCCTAAAACTTGGCCCTTTTTACATATCATGGAAATTAAAAACCAGAAAACTGTAATGTCCTATGATATTTATATTATGATAATTGTACCATTGTAAAAATATTCTACAATGCACAAGAAAATAAATATGTACAGTCACTGCTAAGTCAATGTAATGTAAATAGTAAAGTTAAACTCATAAAAAACATAAAAATCTGTACACCAAACTAATTATAGAAAACAAACTAGTTGTTACTAGCCTAAGGTAGAGGACATACAGTATGTTTGACAAAATAATAGTAAAGAGTCTGATTTGCTTTACATATTTTGAAGTGCTTTAAAAAAAACATATTTTCCACAGCAAGCAGCAGCCTGACAGGGTGTGTCTGCAATCAAATAGGGCACCTGCAACAAACTCCCTTTTAAAGGCAAAGTAGGAGAGTCATCTGTCCATCAAGTTAGGGCTGTCGGAGGAGTGTAAACTATTTAAACCAGTTTCATTGCTCAGTTGTGACAGATGACAGATAGTGGTCAGTGACTAGGTCTCTGCCTATCTAGCATTAGAGTCACTAGAAACAATGCGGGACTCTATGCAGTTAGTTTACTTTACCATCCTGACAATAAAAGCAAAGCAAAATAGCAAAAAGGAGTTTGTGTGTGCATCACCTGAAGTGTGTCCGTGTCACAATATGTATATATCAGTGTTGGCTAACCTGTGACACACCAGGTGTTGTGAAACTACAAGTCCCAGCATGCTTTGTCAATATATAGCAACTTATTGCTGGAAGGGTATGCTGGGACTTGTAGGTTCAAAACAACTGGAGTGTCACAGGTTAGCCAACACTGTTATATATGATACAACTGACCTCAGTCAGTTGTTTTAAGAGAAAAAACAAAGAAAACTTCCAAATAAATAAGATGTCCATCATTAACTAAACAGACAGGAACACTCTACTGTTAAAAAGCTTGTGTCCCACACACATTCAAAATATACAACTTACTGGTCACCATTTGCAATGTCTCTCAATAGGCATCCAAATTCCTCTCTGAGGGAGACTGAGATTGATACGACATCCTTTTACACACTTTTCAGGTGGAACCCTTAATCAGTCTGACTGGAAGAACAGAAGATCCAAACTTGGCCTTGTAAATGGAGCCCACCCTTCTCTCTCAATTCACACCCCAAAGACCCTTACCAGTTTTTCCTAAAGCTGAATACACACCAAATGCCAGCAATTTCCCTGGGGTTTAAAAGCCCATAAGACAAACAGCCTGGGACACATATACGGCACTTTCCCAGTGCTTCTGCCACTATATAACTCCAATGCGAGCCAATATCTCAGACTTTAGACACAGATAATCAGAGGACCGTTCCTCATCTAGATCCATATAAGCTCGCTGAGCTTCACCAGTCAGGTATGGCGCCAGTCTCTCAGCCCAATCTTTAGGAGGCCATTTTGGCCTTTTTGCAAGTCTCTCGAAAGACACCAGATATGCTTCTACGTCATCAGCTGGTGACATTTTCTGGAGAACAGGACCAGGTGGTTCATTTTTGTCATGCCACACCTGGCTTAACTCTTCTCTTAAGAGCCTTGTGTTTTCCACGTGTGCCTCGGCGACTTGTAGCACCTGAGCTTGCTGCTGTTGCTGTGCAGCGGCCACATTCACGAGGGTTCTCAGTACTTCCTCCATGTTGATATCTGCGCAGGTTGGGTAGCGAAAACTTGCTTCCCGGAGCATCCCACTCCTGACACCACTTGTGGCAAGAGCCCGCTACTGCAGAAGCACACGCGAACAACTTCTTCCTTTTTATGGTTCTTTATTGTCTGGATGGTAATAATGTTCTGACACCGTATACTTGCACAGCAATTATGGAGACCCTCAACGCTTACTATACACAGTCCAGCTCTCTGTCCAGATCAGCCAGCTAGCCCAGCGTTGATCTCCCTGAACAATGAAACAAGCAGGGTTTTATACCTGACACTCCTCCCACAGGCCTAGCTTGATGGACAGGTGACACACCCACCTTCTCTTTAAAAAGAAACGCCCATCCCTGGCTCTGTTTAGACTATCAGACCCACCCTATCTGTTTGCTGAGAGGAAGCAGCTTTTAAATCATGTAAGTAAACCAATTGTAAACTACACATATGTTTTTACCTGGTTTAATCTCCACCTAGGTACATAACTGTGCCAATGTTTTACTCTACTTCCCTGCTTTCTCTGCATATTGCCAGCTAAATGCCTCCTTTTGTTACAATATATATATATGGCACATGTGACTTGTCCAGGGGTACATTAAATAGAGTATAGATTTGGTCTAGATTTGGACCAATATTTTGTCCAAGTAAACTAACTTCTTCATTACAACTTGTGATGGCTGCATCGTCGTATATTATGCACATCATTCAAGTACAAGTATAGCTGTTCATGTATTAGTAAAGAAACACAGGCTAAAAAAAATTACAGTCAGTACAACCTTACAGTTAGGACTTCCTAGTGGTCCATAAAATAGAAACTACAGCTAACTGCAAAGCTGAGGGCATAAAAAGCAAAGCTTGAAATTATGGTCAATGTAATGGTTTTTAGCCAAATATTCCTGATACGATCCCTGCTCCATGATTTAATTTATATTTACTCAAAATCAGAATGCAGGAGAGGGCAAGATAAGTCCATCTGAAGGTTTTAAGCAATCTCATTTCAGTAGAGATATAATGGATGAAATTATTGTCATGATTGCTTGAGGCATTAATATGAGGCCCATCAAGGTAAATTTATTTGAATGGATGAAAAGGCAGATGATCGCTCTTCTAATCGCAGACTGCACAATTGGACACGTCCATTATAAGTTACATGCAGGATATATTCCTGATAAATTATATAATCTGAATAACCATATGGGACAGTGGTCAATATTATATGCAGTTTAATCAGAATCATATATAAAGTATTAGTAATGAACCATTGTTATATTCCTTCCACTATGTTCCAGCATAGCACATCTCTTAATTTCTGCATTCCTTGATACATCACCGACTTTAGCCCGGGGGGCAAGACTGGACTCAGCAGCCTATTAGGAACATTTTAAAGGAAAAAATGCAGGTGGCCCAGTGACCCAGCTTAAATTAGCCCACTATGGAGTGGCCTGGGGGGGCAGATGTCCCCCTGCCCCAGCCAACTCCTGAGTATGTCCTTTGCATTGTACTAAACTGATGTCTGCGACTTATTTTCAAACAAATGTAATGACCAATAAACATCACAAAATATCTAATGACAATACAAATAGGTATAAAGGTGTCTGTAGAAGAATTTTCATCTTGACAAAACAAAATTGAGTATTCAAGACAGTAATTTTCTCATTTCATGATCTATACTTTATAATGACAGCAATAAACAGCCCAAAAAGTAAAAATGACATAAAACAGCAGTATCAAATGTTTACTAAATCTATATGTGTTTGTTATCACTCCAACAATATTAACCATAATATCTGACATTATTTAGGTACATTATCTTAATTATCTCTTTGGCTAAATTTCTTAGATTTGCTGTGACATAGGTTAGAAAATGGTTGGTTGTTCTTTTGAGGGATAAACTTTGTATTTGTTTCAGTAAAATAGCAAAATATCCATTTAAATGCATTTTGTTTTTAGCTTACCTCTCACTCGAACTCCTTCTCAGGGATACCCATGTAGGAAATAAAATACTAATATGAATTTAATTTAAGATTTAGGGGTATATTTACTAAACTGCAGGTTTGAAAAAGTGGAGATGTTGCCTATAGCAACCAATAAGTTTCTAGTTAACATTTATTTAGTACATTCTACAAGATGACAGCTAGAATCTGATTGGTTGCTATAGGCACCATCTCCACTTTTTCAAACCCGCAGTTTAATAAATATACCCCTTAGACTTACTGTCTATTTCTGTATTACAAACATATCACCCTGTATTTATGTCTGTTCTCCTTGTCAAGAACTTTGGGCATTGTTGTACTGTGTGTTCTGTGTAAACCGTAACATGATGAATAATTTGAATTATAAATTCAGTGTATTCGGTTCATAGATGATATAGAGAAAGTATAAAACATATTAAAATATTTGGAAAATTACACTGCAGTATGTGCGTAATGGTAACCATTTATAGAGAGATCAGTCTCTCGACCGAAGCACCAATTGGCTAGAACTATATATAATCTGGCCACATGTGTTTGATCTAATCTGAAAAATCCAGTTATTGAAGTTTCAGACAAAATGATTTGACTATAAGGGGTGGATTCATTTAGAGGCAATGTGTTCTAGCACACAAATACCTCAATTATGGCACCGGAAACATTGATCAGTCTTGCTTGCTTCTCTATGAGGTGCGAGCAAAAATGAGCGAAGATTCTAAACATCCCACAGAGGTTCCTACAGAATCTCAAAGCTAATTAAGAGGCAGGATGATGATAAACGTGTGGTCATTGGATGAATCCACATCCAAAAGACTGTAGCCAAATGTTGGTCAGAATTGGTGGCCATTTGTCAAACTTGCATTGTACTGTATATTGGCCACTTTCTGTTCTAAAGTTATGGTAGTTGCAAACAGGTTCAGACTTTTTTTAGTGGGTGGGAGGCTATTTAGCATTGCCCTGCCTTCACTCTGATTGGTTTACCCTGGCCCCTCCTTTGCTTTGACCATGCAAAGGTATGTAGTGTGCTGCTGGGGAAGGGGGGATGGGTGTGATTGCCCCAATATGCCCTCCCCCCTGGCTCTACCACTGGTTGCAAAAGCAGGCCAGTATAGAACAAATATTCCTTTTTATGATTTTTGTTATAGTAATTTCACACAATTAGTGCATACTTAGATATCAGTTATGGGCCTGATAATGAGGTGGTGCATTTGCATCTAAAAAATGCAGGGGCAAATTGTGTTCACATTAAAATATACATTTATGTATACAACTTAAGGATCACTGTATACATGTAAATGCATGTATATGCGTAAAGCATGAGCATATTCTATTAAGTGAATCATCATGTTGATATGGCAGTCATCATCAAGCTGTTAAATGTAGTTATTTTAAAAGAAAAAGGCTTGTCCTCAGCACCAGCGCTCATTACATAGACTAGCGGGAGAAAAATCGGGGGAATGAACAGAGTGGAGTTTCTACCAGCACTAGGCTATAACAGGCTGGGCTATTGACATTATAACAGGGAAACCCGGAGCATGGGGTCCCTCTTTCGTAATGTTACTCAGCATGGGAAAGTGGGTTCTCCCCACTATCTGCAATGTGCTACATTATAAAAATAGATCAGTGAACTCCATTGATGCAATGAAGCCCATTGTAGTCAGTGGTGAGACCCTACTTTCAAAAAGAAGAAAGGTATATAGTTTAAATTGAAACTAGAGATGAGCTAAGTGACTGCAACATTCTGTGCAAATTGAGTTACACAGCAGAGGAGGCTATTTTGCAGAGGTACAAAGTTCCTATGATATAATCATTGCTTTTGCTTCCCCATCCCATGGAAAGCCACTTTGTGCTCTCTTGGCAAGGTTGCATTTTGTGGAATTTATAGTTGGAAATCATAAGAGCCAACTAATTGTGCTGTGTCCTGTGGTTGGAGTAGGATCGAGAACACTAAAGACCAAAATTCGCTGTTGAAACATGATGCCGAATGAGATGAATGCCTCATGGAAGGGTTTCAAATATGTTACTCTGTTTTAAGCTTGTTTTGTTTTGAAGGAATGTCACATTTACACATAGGGGGGAAATCAATTTGCGTGGCGTTAGGGAGTTGAAACTACCGTAATAACGGTAACAATGCGCAGGCCACGTTACTTTTACCGTAACGCAGCCAATTGAATTCCCCCCACAGATACAACATTCCTGTGTACATAAATTCATAGAGAGGAGGAATATGAGTTAGGCCCACGAATAAACTGAAAGTTTGGGGTCTGGCACTATTTTGTAGTGTCACTGTAACTTTTTTCTCTGTGTGACATTCATGCATTTTTGTGTACTTAGCCTATGTTTACACTCCCCTTCCCTCTCCTATTCCAGCTCTCCAGGTGCAATGAAGCACAAGTCAGGGATACGTGAAAATCTTTATATGGACACAGGTATACACATTTCTGGTGCGCAGTACAAGAAAAATGTTATCTTACCCTTAAAAATTTATTTTACGCTAAACTCTAAATGACACTTTCAAGAAAGCAATACGGAAAACCATGACTGCCGTTCCATTGTCCTCCATCTTGATTTAATGATCAGGAATACAGGATTAATACCCTTCATTAAGTAACATACCAGTATGCGTATGTTGTCAATGTCTACAATTCATATGTAAAAATGTAGAAAATTAATTTAAAAATGATATTATATATTTAAGCAGTGCTGGATTAAGGACCTAACATGTAAAAAATGATAATGGATCTCTGTAGATATTTTATGACATAGCAATGCACATCTCAACAACCAATCCTTCATGACATTAAAGGTCTTTCTTTGTCAGTGGCCAAATTAAACAGCAACGTTTATGTTTGTCATTAAGTAAAAGCAGATTCATTACTAAACAGTAAAAAGTTCTTGGAATATTTACATGGATTTATTCAGCAAAAAGTTCATTAGCAGTTCAGGAGCTCCCATCATGCTATCTGCAATTCTCCTGCCTGAGTAGGTTTGTGAACTAATGACGTACTTCATAAATTTCTTATGACAGCTGAATAAAACAATGGGACTTAATAAGGGCATCAACTTCCAAGCACATTGCCCAAACCTAATCTAGCGAAATAGCATAAACTGAATATGCATCACATTTTCCAAGATCCTTTCATTAGTCCCCCATCCGCTGCTGCTAAGGGAGGATTCAGTCTGGCCAGCACTGTATTTGAGCTTTCTAGTACTAAATGAGTCTGTGTTTAAGTTATTATTGTTTCTTTTCTATGCTTACAATAACTCAGGGTTAGTTTACAACATGCCTATGATGTAGGTCTTAGTGTTCTTCCCATCATAGATAAATAATAATAGATGAAAAGGTAAATATTTCTCTTTGGTTTAGTTTCTGATCACTGGTTTTCTGTGCACAGTAAAGATTAACCAGCACTCATTCTAGTAGTGGAACTATTACATCTAATAATTATTATTGTTATTGTCTTCATGACAATATCTGTGATACATTAGTTTGTTTTTAGGCTATAAATATCAATATCAGGCTATATTAGGCAATATTAGGCTATCAATAAACAAAAATACCTAAACAGAAACATTATTTTTGTTGCACAGGTAGTATTAATGCTCTGATTGGATAATAGCAATTAAGTAGTAACATCATATTTTGAATTGAGGTTGGTGTATAATATCGTGGAAAAGTTTTGATTAAAAACAATGTGTAGCTTTGGTGCCTCTGTCTGGTATACGAGAACTGCAACCGTTGTTGAACTACATGTCCCAGCATCACTGGTGTTTTTGATTGTGTCCTGCCAATGGCTGTCAGTGCATGTTGGATACGAGGCTGCTATATGTTGCAAAACATTTTATATTTTCTTATCTTCCAAATTAAAAAAAAGCATAGAAAAGATATACAATGTGTTGTATAGCACAAACCTTGAAATAAGCACAGGCATCAAAGAATCTTTGTTGAAAATTTAAGTCATATTAAGTCATGAAGCCATATTAAGATTTACATTGTAATTGCATGCATATATTCATAAATGAACTCTTATGTAATGCATGAATAATCATTTAACTGATTTTGTCCGAAGATGAAGCAATGGTTACTGAGCGTATCAGTGTAAAAGAGAAAATATGTTTTTTCTCTATCGTCAAATTTATTTCACTTTAAGGTAGTATCTCATGAATACAAAGGTATGATACAGCACAGCTATTTGTTACTTCAAGCACAAGTGCCTTTTCAGGAACTACCCTCTTTGGGTCCTTATAGAAACATGGTCCTTATGCTGCACTGCTGTCCACACTGACAGCAATGAAATACCAAGCTGGTGTCTGCATCATTGGGGGAAATCAATTCAGCGCAAAGTCTGGCACATCCAGGTATTACGGTAAGTAAGTAACCTCTGTAAGGTGCGAGCAGAAATCAATGATGTCTAGTGCCCTAGCATCCTGCACAATCCCATCATGTGAATCTTCTCACTGAATTGAATACCACCTTTGAGTTACAATTAAGATTATTCCTCCCATGCAATACATTTATCATGTTATTATTAATGTCTGCTGTGCATAAAATGCTTTTTACAGTTGCTCCTCATTGCGAACACGTATCTTAGTGTCATACACGACCGTCATCACTATCACTTGGCACTTACACCTACACTGTAGCTGGTGCAAGTTATACAACAGAAATACACATATTTTTAAGCTCCCCAAAGCTTGAATCCAGCTTGGCACACCCTTACTGTACATTAACACAATCCCCTCCCTGTTTTGCCCCTGAAATCGTAGTCTGTTGCAAGGCCACAGAGCGATTTTACGCAAAATACGGCATTTATGTTCCTTAGTGAATCAGACCCAAAGGGGCATATTCAATTGTTTAAAAGTTCCGCTGCGTTAAAACTACTACAGTTAATACGGTAAAATCTAGCTGGATCTCAGCTCAGGGAGCTGCGAGCTGATATCCAGCGAGTAAATTACCGTATTAACTGTTTTTCCGCAGACAATTGAATACGCCCCAAAGTTTTTATCCTTCATGTTAATTGTTCATGTTTCTTCACCTGTAAATATAGCTAGAATATGGAAAATGTTACATTTCCTGAAACTATAAAGAACAAAGGCTTTTAAAGCTGATATTGCTTTGATGAAGAAAGGTTCTTGCCTCTTATTAGCTTATAGTTGGATCTGTGTGGAGTTTGTATGTTCTCCTCGGGTTTCCTCTGGGTGCTCCTTCTTCCTCCTACAGTCTAAAGGCATACTGGCAGATTAATTGGCCTATCACAAAGTAAATCTACTGTGTGTGTGTGTGGTGGGTAATTTACACTAATCTCCAATGGGGCAGGGACTGATGTGAATGAGGAATTATTCTCCGTACAGCTCTGCGTAATATGATGGCTCTATATAAATAACTGGTAATAAATAAATAACAGGTAATAAATATATTGTGTAAACAATGGATATTTTTTATCATCTGTGGCAGCTCAGCCAGCTCAGACATCACAGTGTGCTCAGCTGATCCTTCATTAGAAGAGTTGTGTGATACAGAAAAAGACAAACTGACACCACAAGGCTCTGTGAGAGATGAAGAAAGCTACTTTGATGTTATTCTGTGCTTGGCAAAATAAAGCTAGTTTATCCTCACTTTGTCATTTATCTCTGTTACAGGCTCTCTTACAGATCATATGATGTATATACTGTATGTATCACCATATGTAGCCCTTCCAGCAAGATGTCTTATTTACTATTTTATTACACACATATATTCACATACCTTAACAAAAGTAAAATGTTTAACATGCTATTTGCATTTTCTAGTTCAGTTAAAGTTATTGTTCTCTGCTAATAGCCCCTGTCTACAGAACATAGGTAATATCCATCAATGGTACAAATATAATCATCCCCTCACAATCACAACCTATGACAGGTATAGTATGTATCCATATCTTCCAAAGGTCTCGATTTTGGTGAGACATCTCGATTCACGGGCAGTCTTAACAAAGTGGGTGGAGTTTTACCCAAACTTGCCCACTTGTGGATGGAGTTTGTTTGGAATGGGAGCATGGCTTATTCTGATTGTTGGGACATATGTATATGCATGTACTATTTTCACATATTCGCTTTGTTTGACTTCTTCTTTGTCTTCTATTGGGTTGGAGTTGGCATAGTTACTAGAGAAACACTTTCTTGTGGGTATGTGGATACTCACTTTTGGACCAGCAAATTAATTCAAATAGTTTCTGTATATATTGAAATGCTGGCAAACTGAACCCTGTGCTAGTCGATTTCTGAAATGATTGGTTTACCTACATTTAAATATAGTTTAAAGGGGGTAACTAGCTTCCTGTTTTGTTCTAATTTCTGTCTTCTAACTTTTGTATCGTAGAGATAAGACATATGGCCCAGTCATACTAAAACGTATATAGTAGTACGTAATATTGCAGCTGACAACACTGTTTCAGTTTTCAACCTTTGGTATTTGTTACTGCTAATAATATACTGTACTTATCCATTCTGCAATAGTGACCAGCCATCTAAACAAAATGTCGGTCCTCTACATATCATATCTATGATATCTACAGTCATGGCCAAAAGTTTTGAGAATGACACAAATATTATTTTTCACAAAATCTGCAGCCTCAGTTTTTATGATGGGAATTTGCATATACTCCAGAATGTCATGAAGAGTAATCAGATGATTTGCATTTAATTTTAAAGTCCCTCTTTGCCATGACAATGAACTTTATCCCAAAAACAAAATTTCCACTGCATTTCAGCTCTGCCACAAAAGGACCAGCTGACATCAGGTCACTGATTCTCTCGTTAACACAGGTGAGAGTGTTGACAAGGACAAGGCTGGAGATCACTCTGTCATGCTGATTAAGTTAGAATAACAGACTGGAAGCTTTAAAACGAGGTGGTGCTTGAAATCATTGTTCTGCCTCTGTCAACCAAGGAAACACGTGTAGTCATCATTGCTTTGCAAAAAAGGGATTCACAGGCAAGGATATTGCTGCTTGTAAGGTTCACCTAAATGAACCATTTATCGGATCATCAAGAACTTCAAGGAGGGAGGTTCAGTTTAGTTGTGAAGAAGGCTTCAGGGCGCCCAAGAACATCCATCAAGCACCAGGACTGCCTCCTAAAGTTGATTCAGCTGCGGGATCGGTACAACACCAGTGCAGAGCTTGTTCAGGAATGACAGCAGGCAGGTGTGATTGCATCTGCCCGCACAGTGAGGCAAAGACTTTTGGAGGATGACCTTTTGTCAAGAAGGCCAGCAAATAAACCACTTCTCTTCAGGAAAAGCATCAGGGACAGACTGATATTCTGCAAAAGGTACATGGATTGGACTGCTGAGGACTGGGGTAAAGTCATTTCCTCTGATGAGCCCGCTTTCAGATTGTTTCGGATATCTGAAAAAATGCTTGTCCAGAGGAGGAAAGGTGAGCGTTACCATCAGTCCTGTGTCATACCAACTTCTCAGCCAAGGGAATGGACTTACTCACAATAAAGAATAAAAAATGGTACCAAAACATCCTCCAAGAGTAAATTCTCCTAACCATCCAAGAACAATTTGGCGACGAACAATGCCTTATCCAGCATGATGGAGCACCTTGCCATAAGGCAAAAGTGATAACTAAGTGGCTCGGGGATCAAAACATCGAAATTTTGGGTTCATGGTTAGGAAACTCCCCAGACCTTAATCCCATTAAAAACTTGTGTTCAATCCTCAAGAGGCGAGTGGACAAACAAAAACCCACAAATTCTGACAAGCTCCAAACTCCAAGCATTGATTAGGCAAGAATGGGCGGCCATCAGTCAGTATGTGGCCCAGAAGTTGAGTGACAGCATGCCAGGGCGGATTGCAGAGGTCTTCAAAAGAAGGGTAAACACTGCAAATATTGACTCTTTGCATAAACTTAATGTAATTGTCAATAAAAGCATTTGACACTCATGAAATGCTTGTAATTTTACTTCAGTATATCATAGCAACATCTGACAAAAAGGTTTAAAAACACTGAAGCAGCAAACTTTGTGAAAACCAATACCTGTGTCATTCTCAAAACTTTTGGCTATGACTGTAGGTATCTCATACACTGCCAGTATAGTTAGTTTCTTTAAACCTGTATAAACTATTCACTTGAAATTAATCATTTCTCTATCAAGGCTGTTCTTTAGGACTGGTCCTATAAATGTTTGAAATATTCAAACTTGCATTTTATGGTGTTTACAGTTAAATTTGTAACAATATACAATTACGGCTTATACACCTATGATCTAGGCTGATATTTTGTAGAATGTGAAACAGGGTACATGTCATAATGTTTCCACAATGTAACATCCATTTAAACAATCTGGTGAAGATTCGTAGTGACATAAATGTTCCAGACCACAGCAAGTAAATTAGAGATTTCTTAAGGTTGTGATTCTACACTTACGGAATTTTATAGACTTGATACATTTTTTTCCAAGGAACTTTAATCTTCTGTCATTCATTCCCATTTTTTTGAATCCCTGGAATGTTTGGTACATTTTTTTTCATAGTACTTACTATAAATCTGCATTAATATATGACCTACTGTGAACTATAAGGACAGTCCATCGGCCTCCACAACACTCCTGGTTTACCTCCTAGCTCATTCACTGCTATGTTTCTGTCTCTACATCTGACTCCACTTTCCCCCTACTCTTCCCTTACCTGAGACCTGAGACCCAAATTTATCTCTACTCCCCTCACCTTTCCCCCTCACTCCTCTCTCATGTCTCCAGTTGTCTTGTGGCCATCTCACCCTGAATTTTCCAGAACTTTCTGAAAGACAATATGTCTAGGACTGAAAACACTGTGCCCACTCCCTCCATAGTCTTCTCAACTCCCCTTCTCCCTCTTCCTATCCATTGAACGCATTACACCCTCCTCTGTTTCTCAAGCCTGCTGCCACAGAGTCATCAAATACTCTTATCTTTCCTTCACTTCCCATTTTCAGTCCTTCTCCATATCTCGCACTACAACCTCCTATCTCACCTTTTCTCAACTTGAAAGTATCCAAAACTCTCATTAACTCTCTGGTTATTTCTCTTCTAGACTATTGTAACCTCCTGCCTCGCCCCTCTTCAGTCTACTCTCAGTGCTACTGTCCACCTAATTTTCCTCTCTCACCACTCTACCTCTGACCATTTCTGCCAGTTGCAACACTGGCTGCACATGTCCCAGAGAACAAAGTTCCTACTCCTCACCCTCACCTACAAAGCCCCTGAGCCACTATTCTCGCCCCCTACGTCTCCAATCTCATTTCTAACCACACTCCTTCACACCCCATTCACTCTGCCAACAACTGCCACCTCAGTACCACCATACTGATCACACTTCCCCTGCAGGATTTTGCCCATGCTGGTCCTGACCTGTGTAACGCCCTATTAGGTTAGCCTCTTCATTCAAGCCTATCAGCCCTCCTCCTCCTAATTCCTCTCCCTTTCCTACCATCTCTACTGCCCACTGATGGCCACCTTATTTGTGTCTTCCCCTTCCCTCTAGGATGTAACCTGTCTGGGGCAAGGCCTCTTTCTTGTGTTTTCCTTCCTACCATTGCATCACAGGCCTGTCTGCCCAGCCCTGTTTCTGAAGTCCATGCACCTGGGCACAGACCTACTTCACACAGGTGCTGCTTATGACTTATGCTCACTGTCATGTCAGTAGCTGGATATGCTACTCTATGTTCTCTGTTTATACTCTTTTACTTTGTGCTGACTGCTCATTTAATAATTTTGTATTGTGTAAAAATCTTCATAGCTGTCTGTTCCTTGTGTTATACTGTTTTATGTGTGCTCTGTTCACCTCTTATGTTGCGAACCATTTATATATACATATAAAAATTCAAGGAAGCAACCAGCACTCCAGGTCTTAAAATATTCAAACCCTAAAAAAAAATCTGTCACTTCAATAGTTTCATCCAGGATATAAGCCAAATAAATTGTATTAGCTGCCTACCTTCCTTATCTCACACACATTAATTAATTTGACTTATATCCCTAATTAAAGATTGCTAGACATTCTGAAACATTTATTTGCACTGATACTTTTACTGTTTTAACAATTTAAGACCCAGGGCGTGTTCATGTGATTGTCAGATGCTTGGAAAATTGCAGTAATAGCCCCACCAAAGCCACATTACATTAAGCTCCTACATTCAATAAAGAACTACCCTACAACATTAATATCCCCTACATTTAAATAAATACTCCAAGCAAACCCCACAGAACAATACTACAACCACAAGGCACCATATAACACTAACACAAAATGGCCCCTCTCCTACCATTAATACCGACCCCACCTACTATTAAAAAACACTTTAGGGCTGGCCCTAATAATTCCAGAACTCCTAGTAAAGGCCTAACGTGCCACACAGAATCCCCCCCCCCTCTACAATTCCAAATCTGCTGATATGCTCATGATGAGTGAATGCTTCATCAGATTTTAAAAAATAAAAAATAATTGCTGGCTTCGAAAGACAAGACCTATGGGGTTGGTCCTAGCCTGGAGACTAGATTACTAAAGGTTGATCAGGTTCTGAGTCAAGATAATTGTACTAATTGTGATTTTTGATAACTCATGTAACTCATGTATGCATGTTTAGTTCATCAGAGAATAGTTAACAAGATGGCTAAGTGTTTATCACTTCTGCCTTACAGCACTGGGGTCAGGAGTTCAATTCCCGACCATGGCCTTATCTGTGAGGAGTTTGTATGTTCTCTCCGTGTTTGCGTGGGTTTCCTCCAGGTGCTCCGGTTTCCTCCCACACTCCAAAAACATATTGGTAGGTTAATTGGCTGCTAACAAAATTGACCCTAGTCTGTGTGTGTGTGTATGTTAGGGAACTTAGAATCTAAGCCCCAATGGGGCAGGGACTGATGTGAGTGAGTTCTCTGTACAGCACTGCGGAATATTAGTGGCGCTATATAAATAAATGGTAATAATAAATAATAATAATAATAATAATAATAATAATTTGGTGCTAGTTGTACTCCAAGATAAAGCATAGCTTAAAGTGCCATATATATGTGAAGTTATGTTGTATTGATAAGACACTGATAAGATAAATTTGGTGCAAAATATCCAGTGGGTCACCGTTAATAGAATTAACATGTATGCCTGATATTTTACTGAATTGTTTTTTGCATTTTTAATAGATTTTATAATAATAATGGTCTTGAATTAACAGCACCTAGCAGCTTGTAATCACCTGCATATTAATATCAACTGCATATAAATATCACCTGTATATAAATATCACCTGCATATAAATATCAACTGCATATAAGTATCAAGTATCACCTGTATATAAATATCACCTACATATAAGTATCACCTGCATATAAATTTCAACTGCATATAAATTATGCTTGTATTCCTTTGTTGCCACATGTATTTCACTAATACCTGTATGTTTTCTAATGGTTATTCCTAAAGGCACTTCTGCCTGTGGTATGCTTAATTGGTATCCCTGAATTAGTACTTTTACATAGATTAGTATCTTCATCCACTTGTTTCATAAATGTAAGAATATATACAATATAAATTTTAGTAAGCCCACTCAATACCAAAGAAAACTGTAAGACTCTGTATAATAAATAGTGAATTGTAATATTTTTCTGCTAGAATTAGAGCAATAAAGTTGATTATCGGTGACTGCTGCTAAGCAATTGGCTAGTACGAATGCAAATATTTAACATTTTTGACTATGTTCATTACACTGACAACAAGCTCATGTCTGACACTGAATTATTACTTATTTAATATATTTTCTTGGTAAGTAAAAGCATAACCTTTGTTCAGATCATGTGCTCTTTAACAAAATATTGTGGTGCTCATATAGCATGTATATTCTCATGTCTGTTCATAGTGGTGCAGAATCTGATTAATGTTGTGATAGACAACATCTTAATCCCACTAAGCAAATTGGCCTAATTAAGAGTCACTTTGTATAGTGCTTTGGTCATGTATGATAACTATGGTAGAGATGAAATTGTTACACAATAATTAGGACAATGGGAGTTGCGTAAACATTTGTTTCACTTACTATAATAGCATTTATTTACTTGTGTTAGCAGCAAAAAACACATTATCGAGCTGAACCGCTATGGTTTTTTATCTCATTTTCACTTTCTGTATTTGAGAAGATAAGTTAGCACCCATCTATGAATATCTTACATTCAATTTGCTTCACATAGTTTAGAAGATGACCGCAGTGATCCCTATTGATATTGCTTTGCAGGCAATGATTGTAGACATTTATCCTCTAAGCAGAAAATCTGTGCAAAAAGCCCTAAGGTAAAATAATGCTCCCTTTACAAAATAATAATTTTTTTCCATTTGGATGAAGCTCTTGCTTAGCTTTAGATCTAATATGGTAGGGTTTAAATGTTAAAAAAAAAAAAAAAACTACGCAGACGATTTCTTGCTTGTTATATAAAGTGTAAGAAAAATCTTTTCTTCCTGCAGTATAAGAAAAAATCCTGACCATAAAATTAATCACAATCCAATTAGAAAGTTGTATTCAATGAAAACAGCACAAATTAGCTGGTATATCAGTTTTACCTTCTTACGGCTTTCATAGTACAAGAAATATCATAAAATAATGATATAAGGCCTTAGAGTATGTTATTTCTATTCATCATATCATCAGCTATTTATATAGTGCCACTAATTCTGCAGCGCTGTACAGAGAACTCACTCACATCAGTCCATGCCCCATTGGAGCTTACAGTCTAAATTCCCTAACATACACATGCAGACCTCAGTGCTGAAAGCTAGACGTGCTTACCATTAAGCCATCGTACTGCTCCATCTTTAAACATAGGTGGAATTGATGGAGGTCCAGTTTCATGAAAATCTGAGAAACCTATACAGCAATTTTTAGGTGTGTGAATGTACCGTCATTCAAATGGGGAGAAGGGGAGACTTTGTGTACTGTGATTAAAACTTATTACAATATAGTACATTTCTGGCTGGGCCAATATACAATATATAAACTCATGTATCAAACTCCTATTTCACTATAGATTGTAATCTTGCAAGGAGGGTCTTCTTACCTCTTTGTTTTTTCAGTAAATACCTGGGCTTGTGGTATTACTGTGTTTGTTCTCAATTGTAAAGTGCTATGTATTATGCTGGTGCTATTTAAGTAAATGTTAATAAATAAGTAAATAGAAAATGACTATTTTTTTCTACTTAGTTATTGAAGAGAGAAAAATAAAGCAGATGTAAAAAGAATAACACCCACTATTTTGCACCCCCATTTATATTGCTCACCCCCATGTGCTCACAAGCTGCAGGATGCTCACCTATGTGCCCGGTGGTTGTTACAAACTGTACAGTACAGATTTTAAAACAGAAAGTGTGTTATGTATATGATATATTTGCACATACTTCAGAATCATTGTATATTACTGCTCACAAAGTGGAAAAATAGAGTTAAACAGGTACCTACCTAAGAGTTGGATAGAAGTCAATTCATTAGGAAAAGGACGTTACTAGAATTTACACACCACATGAGGATGAGAAGGCCAGACTTAATAATAAAGGCTGCAGCCCTGTTTATTTAATCAAGATATTTCATATTAACCAATGTACTGTCTAATTTAAAAATATAAATTCCAATGTTTTGCCTTACCAGCTCAAACACTACTAAAAAATATTTTTTTAATGTGGTGCACTTGTTGAGTGGGTGACGATGGTGCCGGCTTCTTCTCTGCTAGAGAGAGCATTGCTTACTCCAACGCAGATAGAGGTGTGTGAGGATACAGGGTTTTCTCGCCCAATGCTGCCCACTTCACGCTGTCTCACTATGCCAGGGAAGTCTACCCAGTACCTTCTAGGGTTCTCAGTCACTCAGGCAAATATAGTTAGAAAGTTAAGCAATGCATTTATTGTAATTAAAACAATCACCTGATTATTATGTGCACACAGTAAATAAATACCAGGCAGGTTTGTCACATCATCTGTCCCTTACCCCACCAGCTTAAGGCGTTACAGTCACCTGGCTGTCCAGACTTGACGACCCATGTATCTCTCACAGCTGCATATGTAGACTCTGGTAGAGAACAACAACTCAAAAACCAGATCTTGCACCTTCCATGAATGAAATCCCAGAATGAACACCACCTCCCCCCTGGACTGGCTCCTTATATCTAGGGCCTAATTTGCATAGAGCTTTTCCCTCTCTGGCCAAACCCCTGGACTAGGGGGGGTTGGAGAGGGCAGTGAAGATGAGCGATCCTTCCACAGAACCTTCCCTGCTAGATGGCCTGTCTGAAAATAGTCTTCTGAGAACAATGGACACTAATTAGTTACACACACAGAGTTAATGGTATAGGAGATGATGAACACAAGGGAGAACCAGTAATTGTAGTCAGGAATGATCCAAGGTTGTCAGAATAAGACTGGAAACAAAGTTACTCTGGCCATCGGTGACTGGCACACAATAATCTGCCAGCAGAGCACACTTAAAGAGGTGGCAAGATGTTTTAAGTAATGAGCTTTAAGGGCAAACATTTCATAACTGTATGTATCATGGGGTTGAACCAAGGTTGACAGAGGATATGAAGTTAATACAGCTTAGTAATGAGACATGCTGGGAATTGATGTCCAAGACACCTTGTATTAAGTAAGAAACATAGTTTTGGACTACAATTCCCAGCAGACGGAGCTATATAGAGTCCCCACACAGTCACCCCCACCATACATCACATGCAATAGAAATAAGTGTAACACTGACTACATTAATAGAGCATACACTATTTGACAGACAGTTGTTGCAGCCAATCACAGCTATCATTGAATCAGCGATTGAGAAATCCCATATATCACAGCTATCAGTGAATCAAAGTTGGAGAAATCCCATATAAATATATATTTATATATTTATGATGAAAGTTTCTAACACACCAACAATAGAACAAATCCAGACACACTGGTCATCTGGTTACACAAGAGGGGCCCAGATGTAGCTCCACCCACTGCTTCATTCTATTGGATACATTTTTCACCAATCAGTTTTCCCTTCCTGTGATGTCACCAGTTGCTGGGCAAAATTCTTATCATTTCAGCCATTTCCTGACTCCCCCAGATATCTTTATACAACCTCCCCCTACCCATAATGCAGCATGGAGGGGCTCAGTGAAGCTGGCAGTGAAGGTGTGTAAGTGTCTAATCGGGTCACACAGAGAATAAAAGGACAACTGTCCAGCCTCATAATACAGACATATCCTCACTCTATCACAGGAAATATTGTCATGTAACTCGTTACATTTATTGTCATGTATCAATGCATATTGCTTATTATACAACCACCAACATAAACTCCAGGACTTGTTATTACATCCAATGTGTAACGGATTTCCTTTTCTGTCTATACTAGAATAGCACATCCCCACCCTCCAGTCCCCTGAATTACTGAACTCCACTTCCCAGTAATGTTGCCCTGAGGAAAACCTTCTGCTGCTTATTACCTGATTGTCCTGAAATCTTTCTGGTGTTACTGGACGATTCTTGATTATATCTGACCAGGATGCAGTTTTCATTTCACCTGATATATATAGATATTATTACCAACTGTGTTTATATCCAGTAATATGTCTGTAGGTCCCTGCACATAGATCCCTATATTTATATATGTTGTTATATCAGATAATGTGTGTAATTTATCTGAGATAAGACCCATATCCAGATCTCCTACATTATGGACCTGGTTATCATGTCTCTCTCTGTCCTCAGTATCACACAAGTCACCTGTGTCTGGTTCCTGTAAGACAGTCACTGGATCAGACATGTTACACAACTCCTCATTGTGACGCATCTTCCTGGACATCTCATCCTTATTTATTTCCAGCTGCTGGATCAGATCAGAGACTGAGAGTGAAACGATTTCTTTCTGCCTGGAGATTTCACTAAGAACTCTCTTCTCTAGGTCTTCCAGCTGTCTCCTAATGTCTCTAAACAGGACAGTGACTCACTCTGTTACACCAGCTGCTTTTTTCTGATCTTCCCTCCCATGTTCCTGCAGACTCTGGACCATCTTCTCAGCCTACTCTTTCTTTGTGGTCAGTTTCTGCAGAACATTTCTCAGTTTCTCCTTCTTCTTCTCGTAAGCTCATACTTGCCTACTTTCTCCTTGCTATTTCCGGGAGAGGGGTGTGTCTGGAGGGCAGGAGTGGGCGGGGAAATGCCATTTTGCCGCTGGGGGCGGGGCCAAAATGACGCGATTCACCGCTAATCGCGTCATTTTGGGTTGCCAGGTGCGGGATGCTGGAGATTTGCCAGCTCTCCCGGGAGTCCGTAAGACTGACCCGAATTTCGGGAGTGTCCGGGAGAGTTGGCAAGTATGCGTAAGCTTTGTCCAGCATATTCACACGGTGTCCCCAGTGTTATCCAGCTAAACTGCAGGACACACAGATACAGAGTCCTCAGTGCAGTAATATTCCAGAATCTTTTTATAGCCGGAGCATTTTCTGTTCTCCAGGGAAGTGGTGGGATCAGATAAGACGTTTCCTGCTGACTTTCTGTGTACTCTCAGGCAGGGCCATCTTAACAACATTATGGGCCCCCGGGCAAAGCAGTGCACCGGGGCCCCTACCTACACAACCACTCGCATGAAAAAAAAAAAAATTATCGATAAAATTAAGCTTATATTAATTGTTTCCTGCAACAAATTCAGTGTTAAAACATTAAAATAAATGCTGTACTACTGTCACGGTCTGGAGATGGAAGAAAGGTCAAACGAGCCGGGTTCAGTAGACAGAGAGGCGTAGCGGACCAAAGGTTGAGGCAGAAGCGTAGTGGAGGGCAAGCCAAGGTCGGTACACGTGTAGTAAATGCAGGTAGACAGGAACAGCAACAGGAGCAGGAGCTAGAACACAGGCACAGAGCACAATAATCAGGCACTGGAGACAGTAACTGGCCAGGCTTTTATAGGAAGTCAAGGGGTGGAGCTAAGGCATGCTGGAAGATCAGGAGATCACTGGAACTGATCTAGAACACTGAATAAAGACAAGGAACTGTCCAGCAGCCAGAATAGCTCAGTAGGTAGAGCAGCAGTCCACAGAGGCAGAAGCCCTGGGTTCGAATCCTGACAGTACTCCCCTCCTTCCAGTACGTCCTCTGGATGTCTCAGGAGCTGGCTTACCAGGATGTCTCTGGTGAAACAGTCTGGTTAATCTGGAGGCATGGACATTTTCTGCAGCTTCCCACAAATTTTCTTCCAGACCATATCCCTTCCATTTCACCAAGTACTGCAGCCTATTTCTGCGGATTCTAAAGTCCAGGATCTCTTCAACAACGAATTCCTCTTCGCCTTCCACCATGACTTGTGGTGGTGGGGCTGAAATACGGCCAGGGAATGGGTTGTCTTGAAATGGCTTAAGCAGAGAGACATGGAATACCGGATGTATCTTCATAGAGGCGGGAAGTTCTAAGCGGAATGCCACTTGACCAATCTGGGATAGGATTTTAAATGGCCCAATAAACTTTTGACCCAATTTTGGTGAGGGTATCCGCTGTTTAAGGTTCTTAGTGGATAGCCAGACCTTGTCTCCAATATGAAAGTTGGGTCCATCTCTACGGTGTCTGTTGGCAGCTTGCCTGTAATGTTCCTGGGCTTCTTTCAAATTTACAATAAGCCTCTTTTGAACCTCTTGTAAACTTGTGATTCTCTCAGTCACTGTTGGAATTGATGTGGAAACCGGAAGATTTGGAATGAACGTTGGATGGAGTCCACAGTTGGCAAAGAAAAGCATCTGGGAAATTGAACCGTGTTCAGAGTTGTTGTAAGAAAATTCAGCAGTTGGTAGAAAATTCATCCAATCATCTTGAAGATAACTAATGAAACATCTTAAATATTGTTCCAGTGTCTGATTAGTCCTCTCAGTCTGTCCATTAGACTGTGGGTGAAAAGCCGTGGACAGATTCAGTTTTATTCCCAGGGCAGTGCAAAAACTCTTCCAGAGCTTAGAAGTGAACTGAACACCTCGATCCGAGACTATGTCATCAGGGATGCCATGAAGCCTGAATATTTCCTGAATCAAAAGCTCTGCAGTCTGTTCAGCAGTGGGTACTCCTTTAACAGGGATAAAATGAGCCATCTTAGTTAGACGGTCCACTACCACAAGAATTGTTGTCATCCCTTTCGAAGGAGGTAGATTAACTATGAAGTCCATAGAAATAGAGCTCCAGGGGCGAGATGGTATGCGAAGAGGTTGTAGCAAACCTAGTGGTGAGGAGCGAGGAGTCTTATTTCGGGCACATGTCAGACATGATGAAATATATTTTTTAACATCACTTTTATAATTTGGCCACCAAAAGGAACGTGCCAACAATTCTTGAGTCCTGTATACTCCTAAATGTCCAGCGGCTTTGGAATCATGGACTTATTTCAATACTTCAACTGGTACATAAAGGCGATGAAGCTGAGTCCAGTAGCCATTATGAAAAGTTAAATTTACATCTGTAGAAGGACTTCTGAGGAAAGGATCAGCGTCATAACCTTTCTTCAGGAGAGAGAGTAAATCTGTAGAAACAAGAAGTTGTGCTCAGGTAGAATAGTCTTTCCAGAATTTTCTTCTAGATGAGGCTCGGAGAACATTCTTGAGAGTGCATCTGCTTTGCCATTTCTGGATCCCGGTCGGTACGAAATTATAAAGTTAAAGTGAGAGAAGAATAAAGTCCATCTAGCCTGTCTAGGAGACAATTGTTTAGCAGTACGTAAAAATTCAAGATTTCTGTGATCAGTAAGAACTGTCACAGGGTGAATAGAACCTTCAAGATGGCGTCTCCATTCTGAAAAAGCACACTTTATGGCCAGTAAGTCCTTGTTACCAATATCATAGATTTTCTCAGCTGATGTCATCTGGCGAGAAAAATAAGAACAAGGATGCAACAACATCTTCTCACCGATACGTTGGGAAAGAATTGCTCCCACTGCAGAATCAGAGGCATCAACTTCGATAATAAAAGGCAATTCAGGATTTGGATGTATCAGGATTGGTGCTGATGTGAAAAGAGTCTTAAGTTCTGTAAAGGCTTCTTGAGCTTCAGGTGACCATTCAAAAGGGACGCCCTTCTTTGTAAGTTGCGTAATAGGAGAAACGATTCCAGAAAAGTTTCTTATGAATTTCCGGTAAAAATTGGCAAAACCAATAAACCGTTGAACTTGCTTCTCGTTCTTAGGTACAGGCCAGTTAATGACTGCATCAATCTTACTGGGATCCATGCTCAGACCATCAGGGGAAATTATGTATCCTAAGAATTGAATCTTGGCTTGTTCAAATTCGCACTTTTCCATTTTGATGTACAATTGGTTCCTCCGAAGTCTTTCGAGTACAGTACAGACATGTTTGCGATGTTCCTCCAGATTATCGGAGAATATAAGAATGTCATCCAGATAGGCAACAACAAAGTGATCTAATAAGTCTCTTAAGACATCATTGATGAAATGCTGAAAGGTTGCAGGGGCATTACATAGGCCAAAAGGCATGACCAAAGACTCAAAATGTCCATATCTTGTCCTGAAGGCGGTTTTCCACTCATCCCCGGGTCGAATACGAACAAGATTGTATGCCCCACGCAAATCAAGCTTTGTAAAGATCTTTGCCTTCTGTAGCCTCTCCAACAATTCAGGGATTAAGGGGAGTGGATAACGATTCTTGACTGTAATCTTATTGAGTTCCCTATAATCAATACAGGGGCGTAAGGTAGAATCTTTCTTTTCAACGAAGAATAAGGCAGCACCAGCAGGAGAAGTAGAATGGCGAATGAAGCCTTTGTTTAAGTTTTCATCCAGAAATTCCCGAAGGAATTTTAACTCTGGTTCGGATAGAGAATAAAGTAGCCCAAAAGGTATGGATGATCCTGGTAACAGCTCAATGGGACAGTCATAAGGGCGATGAGGAGGTAATATATCTGCATTCTTTTTATCACAGACATCTGAGAATTCACTGTATTGCGGAGGCAATTTCAAAACTTTAGAAGGAAGTTTGGTGACCTGCTGGTCTACAGATACCACAGTTCTAGATAGGCAGTTTAGTGTGCAGTGCTCAGAAGGAAAGGATAAAGTGTGAGTATCCCAGTTGACAGAAGGATTATGGGTAGACAGCCAGGGGATTCCCAGCATTATGGGAAATTTAGGTGAAGCAATCAAATGAAAGCTTATAGCCTCCTGATGCCCTGGTTCAATAGTCATTTGTAGCTGGATTGTTTCATGAGTTACTGGCCCAGAAGACAAAGGGGATCCATCTACAGTCTCCAGATTTACAGGAGCTTGTTTACTCTTTGATTCAATGCAGTTTTCCTGTGCAAAGGTGATATCCATGAAATTGCCACCAGCACCCGAGTCAAGCATAGCCAAACTGCAAATTAAAAGAGACCCGGATGAAAGCGTTATTGGGAGAACAAAATGTGATTGTTGCAGCAGAGGATATCCGTTTTCATGGGCCAAGGGATTAAGTGATTGCGAGCTGGAACTGGATTGACTAGACTCTTTGGAGTCCATTTGCTTAAAGTCAGTCATAGCGATGGTCTGGCGAATCTTATTTGGGCAAGTGAAGGCATAATGTCCTTGATCACCACAATATAAACAAAGATTCTCCTGCCGACGTCTCTGTTTCTCATTAAAACTGAGTGGTTTCCTAATTACATCAATTTGCATTGGTTCGGAAGAGACGCTTGGATTGTCTGATGGTGCAGTTTTGAACACTGTAGGTCTATTAAACTGATGCAAATTGCTGCTCATACCAAATGTTCTTAATCTTTCATTTTTCCTCTCACTTAGCCTTTGATCAATACGAATGCACAGCTGGATAAAATCATCCAGATCATCAGGGGTGTCTACTCTGGCCAGTTCATCCTTTACTTGCTCAGAAAGACCGCAACGGAACTGGCTCTTTTGTGCAGAATCATTCCATGTCGTGTCTGCAACCAAGCATCGAAATTCAGCAGTATACTCAGCCACAGAGCGTCTTCCTTGCCGCAATCTATGGAGTTTAGCTTCAGCGGTGGCACATCGATTAGGATCATCAAAGACTTGCCCCATAGCAGATGTAAAAGATTCCAGATTTGTCAGAATTGCACTGTCTTGCTCAATGTAAGGAGAGACCCAGGCTAGGGCTTCCCCTATCAGGAGATTAATTATGAAAAAAATCTTCATCTTATCATCTTTGAACTGTGTAGGTAGGATGTGAAAATAAATGTTGCACTGGTTTAAGAAGCCTCTGGATAAACGACGATCGCCACTGAATTTTGTAGGCAATGGTGGACGCGAAATTTGTGCAGCAGTGGCGTCATAGTCTTTTAATTCTTTCAGTAATTTAGTTAATTGTTCCTGCTGAGCTTGAACAAGGTTTTCTAGTTCTCTGATCTTGTTTTGAGAAATGCAGGCATACTCTTGCAACTCCTTTACTTGATTTTTCAGAGTATTTAGCGCAGCTACTCCCACGGGATCCATTTTTGGGCCTGATTATTCTGGCACGGTCCGGAGACTGGATAGGAGCCCAGTGGCAGGGAGGAAGGCTGGCTAACAGGAGATAAGATGGAAGAAAGGTCAAATGAGCCGGGTTCGGTACACAGAGAGGCGTAGCGGTCCAAAGGTTGAGGCAGAAGCGTAGTGGAGGGCAAGCCGAGGTCGGTACACGTGTAGTAAATGCAGGTAGACAGGAACAGCAACAGGAGCAGGAGCTAGATCACAGGCACAGAGCACAATAATAAGGCACTGGAGACAGGAACTGGCCAGGCTTTTATAGGAAGTCAAGGGGTGGAGCTAAGGTATGCTGGAAGATCAGGAGATCACTGGAACTGATCTAGAACACTGAATAAAGACAAGGAACTATCCAGCAGCCAGAATAGCTCAGTAGGTAGAGCAGCAGTCCACAGAGGCAGAAGCCCTGGGTTCGAATCCTGACAACTACAGAATTGATTCCACAAATTTTTTTTTAATGAACAAATTATTTTGTCCCAAAATATTTTGCTTTTCCTACAACCTCATCGTAAGAGTTTTTCTTGTAATGTTTCACTACAATTATGATTATTTATTTATTGCATTTTTTACAAACCTATTTATTAAGTATTGTAATGTACATAAAACAGCTGCTCTTTTAGGATTGTTCAATGTACCTGAGCCCCATTCAGCTTCTTGCTGTATGCATCATACACAAAAATGCATCCAGTAGAGATGTTATTATAATATTTTGTACCTTTTATTGCATGTTACCTTAACCTTTTCACAACCAGAACCACCTGTTAAAAAAAAAAGGCCTTCGAAGACATCATTAAATTTCTTTTATTTGCTGCGCCCTCTCAGTTCTTTATGCTCCAAGACCAGGTTATTTTTATATTTATTTATTTTTTTAGCCGTCAGAATCCCCTGAAATCATAAAAACAATAAACCCTTATCTTACCTTTTAATCGGCTTCTTCTCCTCTTCAATTTTCCTCACCGTCACTGCTGCTGCCGCCTGAATGCTGTTCCTCCGTCCTGCGCTCCGCAATCGATGTCGGGCGTTCGGGCGTGATGACGTCACACCCGACATGCACTGCGAGCGCCGCACGGAGGAGGGAGGGAGCCAGATCGCCAGCTGTAAGTATTTTTTTTACAGGTTTTTTTTTTTAACCCTTTGCCGGAAGTGAGTCCCGGGAGCTTGGGGTGGTTTACTACGGGCTGCGGCTGCTGACATGGTTTGTTTCCCTGCTCTCCTTGCTGCCACTGGGATTTTTGGCTGACAGCGCTGCCTCGGACGGGCGGGCCCCCCTGGCCCGCAGGGCCCCTGGGCACCTGCCCATTGTGCCAAATGCAAGAGACGGCCCTGCTCTCAGGTGATTATCACACAGAGAAGCTTCACAATGTAGACAGGATTTAGCAGCAGCTACAGGAGAGTGAATACAGTAAGTGCAGAAGATCCCAGTCTCCTCCTGATCTGAGTGAGTAGACAGGAAGCTCCCCACTATGTTACACAGAGTTATGTTCCTTATCAGTGCAGGATGCTCCTCACACTCTGCTATGCAGTCAGGACAGGTATAAACTCCAGATCCAACACACGATCAATACAGACCCGACAGAAGTTGTGTCCACATCTTATTGTTACAGGATCTGTATAAATGTTCAGGCAGATGGAACAGTCCAGCTCCTGTCTCAGATCAGCAGACGCCATTGCTGACAGCAGAAGAGAGAAATGAATGTGTCACTGACACTCAGACACCTGTGGGTGTGTTTCAGCCTCGTCCCCACACTGGACAAGGCTGAGCTTGTCACACAGATTATTTCTATAGCTTCAGTTACACTAAGGGACACAGCTAATACATAAAGGCACATCATGCAGAAAAAAGGACTTATTTTGAAAAACATAAAGGTCATTTCAAAAGCTAAAAATGATACTTTAGCAGGGATTGCACAAAACTTACTTTTACAAAAGTACAGTTATTTTGTTACAATTGTGTGATTTAAAAAGTACTGATGGCAACATAAATACAGTTTGTTTAATTCAATATTTAATTCACATAGTAAACAGTGTTAAATTGCTGTAGATCTGTAACTAAAACACTTAACACCATTCATAGAAACTGATTTTACACTAGAAATATATACTGTTTATTGGCTAGTACAGTGTATTACTGAGACTTGTAGTACCACAACAGCTGCAGATGCAAGGCAATATTGGAAGGCACTATGTATAAAATACAGGATATTCTACAGATCAAATGTTTAAATAAAACAACTTACAATGATAAACAAGATCAACAAAAAAGAAAAAGTACAGTGCTGATAGTTGTCACTAATCCTAATCACAAATGTAACACTAACACAGATGTCAATAATAAAAAATATATATTTATTGATAACTTACAATAATAAAAACATATATTGCAACAATGAATGTTGTATTATGATCAACAGATTTCCATTCTTAAATGTATAATAGGAATAAACCATGCCAGCACATGAAAAAAGGGAAACAAGGTCAATTGTTATATTTCTATATCTTCAGTGAAACAAAGATACTGCAAGTGAAATCAACTGCATATATGCTAATGGCTGGTAGATAAAATAGAATACCTCCGATGTAAAGATATAGACAGTGAAACAATTGACAGTGTACACATCTGTTAATATAGTGTGATGTTCACACATCAATGAAATAAACAGCAAAATAGACGTTATGAACAGATCAATTGACAGTGTTCTCATCCGCCAGTGTAGTGTAATGATTACACACCAATGAATTAAATAGCGGAATGAAGTTGTAATAGAATTCAGTGTGAGATTAAGACCAAATGGGTCTAGATAGTGTACCAATTTGGAGGCCACCACTTATGGTCAAGCACTGTGTGTTTATGTTTGTTCAATTGAGAGTCCTATTTCACAGACTCCACTGACAGCCAATTTACACAAGTCCCATTAGTAGCCAGACCGCAAACACCCAATGGCAGCCACATTACACAGACCCCATTTCCATCCACTTTGCATAGATCACTTACAATGCACAGATCTCCATTATACAGACCCTGGTCACCTTTAACTCTTTAGGGCCCCATTAGGCAGAGTTCTATGCTGTGTGTACAGTTTAGAAGTTTCCATGTCTTCCTATTTTCTTTGCCTAGAAAGCGGAGAGATAGAAACTCACCTTTCATGTGGAGCTTCCAGGCAGAATACCAGCACAGAACACAGCTATGAGTCTGCATTATGGGCATAATTCCTGCCCATATGGTGGTGATGTTGATATTAGGCCACTGAATGACTAAGTGGCAAGTGACTAGGTGGCCTTGGCGAAAATCAAGCATTGCTTTTACCAGCAGGGCATCTACCAAACCAGAAATATTGCCATTATCAGTGGTGACATTTAGTGAAAATGGTTGTAATCTTTTTTTCAGCAAGAAACAGTTTCTGGAAGCATTGCCACATTTATGATAAATAGATTAAAATGAGACTCAACTATAGACAGTTTAGGACTTCCCAAAGGATTTCAGACTAGCTTCGCAAAAGAGGATGGTATTGCTTTGGCACCTAGAATTGGGTTGCATCAGGATGGTATAGGTTTTAAACCAAATACATTTATTTTCTGAGCTTGCATCCGAGGATGCCAGGGATATACAGTTGTAATGAAATAGAAAATAGACAAGGAACCGTATCAGTGCTACAGCACTTGTGTTGTAACATATGTTTTGGTAGCCATTGCTAGGAAGGCAGGGAGGCAGTGATCTAGTATCCACAAAAAGGATAAGTAATAACCTACAACTAAATGCAGATTTATTTGTGATGCAACACCATAGTGGGAGCATTTTCACATGGTACGGAAGGAAAAAGATAGATTTCAAGTATTTGTATACACTATGACTTTCTGAAACAACACTTTTACCAATTGCAATTTTTCTTTGCTCAGTTTCCATAAATAATAGAAGGATTTCTAAAATGCTAAACTGAGTCTGAATAGTCAAGCTGATGTCTAGGGACCAAAATGGTTCTTTAGTCAGTGAAGTAGTTGGTTTTGCTGGATGCAGATATTGTTTGTGTCAGCTCAGGGTCAGTTATGCAGTTTTGAATCACGGGAGTAGTGTGGTCAAGGGGGCAGTGTGTTCTTGTTTTACACTCCATAAGGGGTAAATTTATTTATGTCATCTTTTTTAAACTCACTGGCGATTTGCCTTCAAAACTTTTGGATTTACGGTGATTTAAAGAATAACCCCCCCCCATCTTTAGCAGGCAGTGTTACTCAGAATCAGGCCCAGTCCTCTGGGTAGGGGAGGGGATGCTAATTAGATTTGGGCCACTCTTGTTACCCCTGGCAAGTGTATAACAGGGAAATAATATTAAATAAAAGGGGGTACAAGATTCATTTTAACTAAAGGTGCTCCCCATATATGTTATATGAACTAATAGAGCCCCTGTATATTTAATATTAACTAAAAGTGGCCGGGTATATTTAACCATTTATTATAGCTAATAAAGTGCCCCCTTAAATTTAGTATTAACTTATGGTACCCCCTTATATCTAATAAAACATAATAGTGTCCTCTTATATTTAATAATAAGCTAGTTTCCAACAAGTCCACCCACTTAATAGACAGGCAGTCAATCAAGAGAGGTCTTTAAACCATCACAGATGACCCAAACAACAGACCCAAACTTTTCTATTGGGTCAGGTACGGCAATGTTTCACCCCTGGCCAGACTGACAATAAGTTTGGACAGTGAATAATATCTTGCTGTCACCATGACATCATCAATGTCATTATTCATCATCTTATATAACAGTATAATAATTACTACAATAAAAAAGAAAAAAAAACAATAGGTTTAATGGTTCTTAAGGGTTACCAGCGGTACCACTGGCTTCAAAAATAAAGTAGACTTGATACCTTCATACCAAAAATATACAAAGTGGTCTATGAGTAACACACAATGCAACAATGGAAATATTGGAACATTTAAAATAATCATTCAAATGAGTTGGGCCCCAATAAAGATACCCTGTAAACCAAAATATGAAATAAAAACACTAGGTTCATATCCATGTACTAATTAATAATATATCAATAGAAAATGCAGCAACTAAACGTAAATAACAGGCTGAAAATCAACCAACCTAAGGTTCATCTACAGCAAGTCATCATAGGAATATAGATTTAGCTTCATTTATTAGGTTATTCTACTGTTGCATTTGTACAGTAGAATTATTAGACATTTATTTTTTTCAATCTAGGTAGCATATTATTTTATTCTACACTTGAAGCTTGGAAAAACTAGGTGCTTCTATGCCCCTATATATTTAATTAAGCAAAATCCAGAGCAAGTGGTACATCAGTATCTATCTATCTCACAAAGTGAACAATATTTTATACTCATTATTTTGTTATTTGTAAGTGAGCTCTCATCCACCAAAGCATAATTTCACACCCTTTTAGCCTCTTGCCATCATACCATCTTAAACATAAAGGAACAGGGAAATAGTGTATTATATCTGAACAGCAACATATTTTTATAACTGAATATTTTTGGGAAAGGATGTAATTTAGCTTGATTGCCCAACCCACCATCCAAGCTCACCAAAAATAGGTCAACTGTTGCTTTAGCAAAATCCTTGCTTGTTGAAGTTGTGTATTGTGACAAATGACTTAATAGCAGATGACTTTATTCTGTGTATTCTCCAGTAGCTAATCATGTTGTTTGTATCTATTTTTTAGCCTTTGTATTTCCTTCCTCTCTCTCTCGCAGCACCCCATCTGCTTTGAGTTACCTATTGGACTATGTTTTATTGTTTTTACACTTGTCTGACACCCCATCCATAAACCACAAGTGTGAACCAGGGAGTGGATATTGTCATGTTTTGCCTACACCAGTTCTATTTCCTTTGTGAAGGTATTTCATTGATGCCAGTTCATAACATATGAAGTCCATGACACTTCGCAATGTCAGATAGAGTAGGGTAAAAACAGCAGTGGTGTAAGTAGATTTTAAATAGAATATACATAAATTGTGCTTGTTTTCTGTAACAAACAAACAACCTACCAGATCATGCCACGGTGGACCCTGAATTGGAAAAAAGAGGCAACTTGTTTGGGTTAGTCCCCGTTCATATTCTGACAGAATCTATAGGTGTACACAGCTTCATGTTGTGGTTTGGGAACAATCATAGGAGAATAAACATCATCGGTATTAAAGTTCCCACCCTCTCTATGGTACTGATCACATGTGGAGACTGCTACTTCTACCACTATGTTGCTGGTATCCTGGGGTAAAATGTCAATAACAGATTGATCTACTTGGTGGTCTTCCTCACCTCCTCCATCCCATCCTCATATATGAAACAGGCACCTAAACCAAAAGCAGTACTGTAACGGTGGAACAAGCTATGGATGCTCATATATCCATTGTAGACCTACTATACTCCATCATAAACAGCTTTTCTCATGAAAATAATTGAGGTGTTACCTGCTAGGACTTAACCCCTGAGTGAAGCATGTTTAGCTTGTATGTGAGCAGAAAGTGCTTTAATGTCTTCTTTTGTTATCATTGAAAAGCATTGGGGTGCACAGAAGCCTCCACAGCAATCCCCATTGTAGTCTCACCCAGATCAGAGGCTGATGTTACACCTGCTACTCTAACTCTTATATGTTATATGTTTAGGTGGTCTATGATATATCTGTCTGTCTTTATCCACTTGCCTCCATAGTATGCAAAGTGCTCCTTCTGGATCTCCCATCCATGTTGTTGCAGAAATTTGTGGGAGATTTCGGATACAAATTCTGGTAAAATAAATTCAATATTCAGAGCTAATAATTTCACAAACTGCAACCCTTCTTCTATAGATTTACTCAGATGTTAGCAACATTTGAACACTTGAATTACACTTCTTTGACAAAAAAATGTCACCTTTACAATAAGATAAGTATAGTTAGTTGTTCCAGGTTTCTGTAAAATATCTTCTAAAACGTAAGGCTTCTGTAAATGTGAAAAGTCCAGATGCTTTCAGAAAGTTTTCAGTGTACCCAAAAAGTTAAGCTATGAGCTGTCAAGTAATAAAAAAGAAACTACAAATGTATTTGAAAATCTCTCCTAACCTGCACCTCTTAAAAGAAGAAAGCTGTAAAAGGTGAGAAGGGAAGAGATGCGGCACAGCTGAAGCGCTGTGATTAGGATGGGCTAGACAGGCTGCTGCAAGCTGTGCGAAACTTACTATTGTGCAGAACAGGTATTTGCCTGGGGCTTAAAATATCTTATTATTTCATTGAGATAACTGTATCTTCGTTGGTTGTCATACAGCCCTTAATAAATGTTTCATTAAGTTCTACTTTGCATTCAAGACACAACATAATGTATCAATCTACAGTTTCTAAAAAAAAGTCTAATAGAATATATAGATCTAAAATTAGAGCATTACTGAATAATAAGGTGAATAAAACTTTTACATTGATATATATTTTAAATCTATGGGGGAAATGTGGCGATGTGACGCCTGGACATTGCACCACACTTATTGCCGGCAATTTACGGTACAAATCTGAGCTAATTTTTCCTTGCACCTCTAATTGAACTGCCCCTATGTCAAATGTCCCAGTTTAGCAGTAAGGGTGCCTTTTGAAACATTGGCTTTGATTCATGATGGGACAGTGTTGGCTATATTACTTATACAAGTAATTTAATAATTCATGTTATACATTGTTTACTCTGCATTGTTACATAGTCATATTCTTAATATAATTATGAAAACAAAACATGCTGACCCTGTTTTTATTTGCTCTGAGTCAACCAGTGCAATGTTTATTACAAATAGCAGTAGCTAGTGGTAACTCCTGCAACAGAAGAAATCACCTTTCATATAAGCACAAGAGATATTCCTATTTTTTATATGAAAACTTATGTGTTGTTTTTTTCATACAGACCATAAATATCAGGTGATCATATCTAAACTTTGACATATTTTGTAATTTAAATAAACCTAAATGAGTCTAGGCTTGACTCCCTGCTTATGTCTTCCATTTGCTTTGTTAATTTATTTACCATGTCTGGATTCAGTTTACATGATTTACTTCTTATTAGTTTGTGTCCAACATTCCATAGCAAGTTTAAGATAAGGGGCAATATGTAACAACCTGAGGTTTATTGTGTGGACTGCAAACTACAACACTTCAGCTGTGGGTCTCAGATCCAAACCAGAGGTTTTATCATCCTGATGTTTGAAGGCTTAAATCTCAAACCGCATCCATTTTCAGCCAAACTATACGGTAAAATCAGATGTTTTATGGATGGTGCCTAGTTCAACAGACCAACCCGCCCAGTTTAACAGTCCATCCTGACAGTTTAATTTGTTTTTGGAGTACTGCCCAATGGTAAAAAGCACTGGGCCCCTCCAGGCACCCCTAGCCCACAGTAAAAAAAATAACCTCCAGCTCATTGTGGCATTAGAAGTGCCAACATGCAGCCCATGACTATTACTGTATGCTCACACTTGTAGATCTACAAGTACCAGCATGTACATCAGCAGGTCAGAAGATTGAGACAGTGGGGGAAGTCTTGTGGTGGCTTTGTGGACCTACTCTGTTTGTTTCATCATTTGTGTGCAAGCTGAGGCTGCAATCTTTGGAAGTAATGATACTTGAACTAGCCAAGTATTGTTTCTCAAACCGGTTAGATGAATCAGAAATCAAAAATTTACTTTCTTGAAATTTTGAATGATTAAAAATATAACTAAAGCCAAAATGTATATAACGGCAAACAGGCTCAACCGTTTTTGAGCCCCAATAAATCGTATTATAGCAGTATGCTGTGCTCATAGCCATCTTCTCTTTTTAAACCTCTTTCACTCTAAAATAAACCCAGTTCTGTCCTCTAATACAAGAGCAGCACAAGACAATGTTTGATGTTTTTTCCTGTGGCTTAGCCAGTCGATAGGCCTGCATCTTAGTTCCCTTTGACTGCACTGTACCTGACTCCTACTGTGTATGAGTATCAGCTAGACTCCAACTGAGAACATATCAATACAGAGGGTCATTTTATTTTTTCAATACTCATTTGAAAACGTTATACATAGCATGTGATTTGAATTACCGTGACTCATTTGTAATACCTGTTCAGAAAGTTCCGATTACTATTTATTCTATTTTGGGTTTATACTGCATTTCATTTTCGTTATTTACCAATTTGTTACATCTAGATGTACTACTTGTATTTATATCAATTGGCCAATTAGTCTTTTTGAGATAGCACTTATCCTATGAATTTATTCTATAGAGGATTATTCATTTCCTTTTTTACATTAGTGTTACGAGTTCGGTCTCTTTTGATTTGAAGTTGTTATGTATTTAATTGTATATACTCTGTTTTTATTTTATGTCGATTAAATTATTGGATTTATCATTCCCAGTTCTCTATGAATATTCTGCCATGGTGAGCCAGTAGTATTTACAAATTTACTCGAGCGCTGTAAGATTTTTCTCTTTTTCCATATGGTCTATTGTTAGGGTTTGGCTTCTAAATCTTATTCAGCTGCTTTTACTGATCTACAGCTCTACAAATTAGCTCAGCGCAGGATCTTTGTTTTATATGTTCCAAATGAGAAGGGTCAGGAATCTGAAATTGATACTGAATTGTCTGAACTTGATTTGGGCAGAACCACTGCCAGCAATAAGATTACTGTTACATCCAATGTCAGGACCATTAGTACGAGTTGCACATCAAGTGATGACACTGAATGTATAAGTCCTTGTCCAACAACTCTGTCCATGGAAGAACATTGTATAATAAACCAGCATGAACATGTTGTAACCAGCTAACACTGTCTCAGTCATTAAAAGGAAATAATACCTTTGCTAAAAACAATCTAAAGACTCTTCATCTTCGTCACACAATTGGTGAACTGTTAGCGTGAGGATTTTATGGAACTCTTGAGCCATGTTACAATGTTCCTCACTGCAGGTACTTTCTTATGTTGAAATACCAAACATGAATAAGGCTTTAAAAGCAAAAGCTGAGTTAATTCACATCACAGCAGACCTGTGGACCAGCATAGATTAAATTTACCAATCATTGGGTTATGTTTTATTGTTTTATTGTGGTTCTTTAAAACAGACACCCCAGAAAATGGTGATGCTGCATATAAAGAAATTTGGATAAAGTCATGTAGCTTCAAACATTTAGCAGGAATTAAATTACCTCCTTGATGATTGGGTTGATTCCCTGGTCTAAAGCGTAGCTTCAACATCATGAAAGCAGTTTATGATGGAAGATTTGTGTACACCTATTGTTTTGTCAGTTAATTACGCATTGTTCAAATTATTAATTGCCATGGGATTTCTCAGCAATGAAACATAAGTGGATGATATGATTACTGTTAACTAAAAAAATGTGACTCGCTTTTCACATTCAACCAGAGCTATATAGTCATTGTCCGAACTGAACACAACACGCCCCAGTAAAAGCTGATTCAAAATGTCTTCACATGTTGGAACTCAATGCCTTATATGCAGCAGTAGGTCTTGGTGCAAAAGCAACAACATGTATTATTTCATTAACATTTTTGAAAATGGTATTATGCTAATTGTGTTGCAGGGGAAATTAATGGAGACGGTGTGTTGCATCCTAGCTATTTTTCAGACAGATACAAGGGACTTGTGAAAACACATCTGTGAATCAGATCATCCTACTCATCCTACTCATAATACTGCTTTCAAATATTAGAGCCTGATTCATCAAGGCATGCATACTGGGCCTGATTCATTAAGGAAAGTAAAGCAAAAACATTAAGTAACTTTGAACCTTGGCAAAACCATGTTTTTTGGAGGAGGAGGTAAAATTTAAATGTGATGACAGATTTATAATTGGGGTAGAGTATGTCCTAGATCAGCTTTTAATGTCAGTGTAAAAATAAAGCTATCAAGTATTTGAATCCTACATGAAAACACAGCCAGTATTTAACTTATGTGCAAAATAATAAACTACTTTGCACCCCTTGCATTGTAACATGGTTTTGTCCAGGAGAAAAGTTACAATTTTTTTTTGCCTTTTTTATTATTATTTAGCTAATGTGCAAATGTATACTTTTGTACATGCCTTGTATGAATCTATGGTACCACAGTATTGCCTTGGACTGGATGGTCTATTTTCCACCTGTTGTTTATTAATAAATAGTTAAAGGCTAATTTTTAGGCAAGAGTTCTATTTTTATACAATGGATGCCGAAGGGTGGGAAAACTCTGAGTTTGTTTTAACATAGAGTCAGGAGGGAGAAACATGACATAGTACATTAATACTTGGGCGATGGTTGGGGGAGTAGGTATTTGCAATGTTGAGGGATGCAGAAAGGTAACCTGAATGGTAGTTTATGACTAAGTCTGGGGTTATGTTGATCATTTGCGTGTGGATGGAATTTGTACTCAAGGGGTGAGGTTTGGTTTTAACACATGAGTGTAAGAATGGCATAGGAGCTCCTGCATAGATGAGATTGCTGGGGTGAAAAGTGGGTGTTGCTTTATTCCTTTAGTTCACATATTTGTGATTGTCTAGGGATAGTGAGGAGTCATCAATTTTCACACAAAGTAGCCTATCATAAAGTGTTTTTGCTTCACAGGTAATGATAATTAGATATATAATGGGGTTAACAAACATCTCATGACAACTGGTGCAGCTGCATTACATGTCAACTGTTTAGGTCAATATGTGATGGGGAAACCACTTTTTATATTTATATGACTGAAATATAGATTTGATTGACATTAACTGGAAAATGCATAATCTTATAACATTGTATGTATTACTTAAATTTTCCAACAAGAATGTTGAACTGTACAAGAATGTTTCATATATATGTATCCATATACAATATGTATGTATGTATGTATGTATGTATGTATGTATGTATTCATTATTTTATAAATTGCCAGCAACAATGCTTGGCATATTTTTTTTTATACAAATGTCTGGACTGGTTTGTTATAACATAATGGAGCTCATGTAGAGTTGAACATTTGCATGTTTTTATTGCTTAAAATATGCATTTATGTATTGCACATGCGCACAAAAAAGTCTTATGCTTCCTTCCATATACAGACACGGTCACATCTTATCCTTACCACTCCCTACGTTTAGAGAAACAGAACAGGGTTGGGAAGGGGTGGGTAAGCATAGCCCAAGTACAATAAGGACATTTCCATGTAAATTTCACTGCGGTAGACCTGGACACAGGTAAGACAATGGATGTTAGTCTTTAATTTGATTTGTACTTTTATCAGACACTCACACATCTCTTTCTGTCTTTCTGTCTTTCTGTCTTATATTAGGCTTCATTACAGTATTATTATTATTATTTTTTATTTATAAGGCGCCACAAGGTATCCGTAGCACCATACAGGGACAGACAGAAACACGATACAGGGTGAGACAGCACAGAACAGTTAACAAAAAGCACAATAACTCGGAAGCTCAATGTACAGCTAGAAGAGAGGTGAGAGCCCCCAGCGGGGTAGCTAGAGGGGTAGAAGGGCAGGAGGACCTCACGGAGGAGACAAAGAGCTGGAGAGCAGAGTTAAGGTGGTGGAGAACAGGAGGAGAGGAGGCCTTGCTCGAAGGGACGTATAATCTAAGGGGAGGGTAGGATGGAATTATGTTGTGTTTGCACCTTGGGTACCGTTGCAGAGTTGGATGCAACTTGCATCTTTTTTTTAGACTCATTTTACGCCTGTGTTTTTTACATAAACTACGTCCAGCTCTACGTTAGAACCAACATGACTTGCGACAGTTCCTAGTGCTAAGGCTGCAACACCTCTGCTAGACTTTGTTATAAAGGTCAATCTTTAAACATAACAATTTTTGATTTACTCATTGACTATGCATAACAATAGGTTGTGTACCTATCAGTATCACACGTGATCATTTCCCTACCCCTCATATCAGGGCCGTAACTAGGGCTGTGCCATAGGGGCGACCGCCCAGGGCGCAGCGCTGAAGGGGGGCGCAATTTAGGAATATTTTAGGTTAATTTGGTTAAAATTGAGGGCTAGGGGGGCGGCATTTGTCTTTCTCGCCCAGGGCACTAGAATTCTAAGTTACGGCTCTGCCTCATATTAAACAGTTTTCCTTTATATTTATTTTATTTTTTATATTCATTACTGGAGACGCAATTAAAAAAAAAGGATTCGCATTCTAAAATGGTTTCAACCCTACAACTTATTCAATTATTCAATCTATAAAAACAGTAAATCTGTTTCACTGAAACCAGTAATATTAAATTACATTTGAAAAATATTTTTTTTCTTTGCCATTTTTAGCTTATGTTACTTTGACAAATGACAGGTAAGACTTAAATAAGATGTTGTACTTAAATTTCACTTGTCAGACACAGCAGACGTTTGTAAGAGATGTATTAGGGAATACTTTTCATATATTTATGGCACAGATTAGTTCCCATGACAGCATCATCATATTATGGGATGTGTAGACTATAAGATGACAGAGATCAGTTACAGAAATAAGCAACTCATTCCCCTTTTTCATTTATCATTGAAACTCAAAGCAATTACTTGTCTCTGCCAATGTTTGAAAGAATTATGCATCACTTCAATGTTTTTAAATTTATCCATCCAGAATAATGTAATTGAATAAAGATTAAAACAAAGATTAATATTATTGCAATTATAATTCATAACATACTAACATATTGTAGTCCAAGGATTATCATGCCCTTGTAATATAAAATATGAACAGTATGAGCCAAGTTGCGGTGAGATTTTGTGCATATTGAACATTTGCTGCAGAACATGACGCTTCACAGAGGAGTTAAGGACTTGCAATAGAGTCTCCAATCCCAATTTTACTTTGCCAATTCTGCAATCTATTTGTAGATTCTCATTTTACTTAATTATACTGTATAAATAAACCTGAAAAATGACTTTCCATTCATACTGCTTTGAGGTAGGGCTTAAATCTTGACAGAACACTTACAGACAAATTTTGCCTAATTATGGCCAATGTTCTGCAGCCAGTTGTGGAACAAGACAAATTTTACACTGAACAATGCCTTCTTTTATCTGAACTGAAATTCAGGCAGAGTGATGGATTCTTAATATGTTGAACTTGTACAAAGGACAAGAAAAGCTTAAAGAGTAAGTAAAGCCATTATTTAACATTCACATAGGTCAAATGCTATATATTATTGAGCTGACTACTATTCTTGGAATAGCTGAAGCATATTCATTTATATATCAAATACAAAAATGTCCACCAAGCTCTCGCTAATACAGAAGACACAGACAGGCTTACAGAAATGCCCAGAGCAATAACTAAACATTTTAACACCTGGGCAAGAAACAAAACTGACACCCCTAATCCTCAACTGGGACCAAATTAACCGAAATTATTCATTATCTAGCGTGCCCATTCAGTTTTGCCCCCTGGTCGGTTGCCACACTTACACAGCCCTAGTTACAACCCTAAAGTGGTTTAATTGAATCATACACAGGGGTAGGCCATTGATGTAGCAGTAATGCAGTCTCACCTTTTCATCCACATCAGAACCCTTGAGATGTGGGAAGAGCTACAGCTGATTATAATGGAGTGGGGAGGTAATACTTTACTTTTTTTTATAAAGCGGCAGTGGAATGTCAGCAAAACACTAAACACAGTATTTTACCTACATCTGAAAATATCAAAACGGTGGGTCCTTTACTCATCATCATCGTCATCATTTATTTATATAGCGCCACTGATTCCGCAGCACTGTGCAGAGAACTCATTCACATCAGTCCCTGTCCCATTGGAGCTTACAGTCTAAATTCCCTAACACACACACACAAAGACAGACAGAGAGACTAGGGTCAATTTGATAGCAGCCAATTAACCTACTAGTGTGTTTTTTGGAGTGTGGGAGGAAACCGGAGCACCCGGAGGAAACCCACGCAAACACTTGGAGAACATACAAACTCCTCAACATTAACTTATAATTTTTACTAGAGCCTGCTATATACAGAGTCATGGAGGATACAAGATTTTGGAGGAATGACGGGGCTGGAACCTTTAAACAGCTAGAGAATTTGGAGTGAAGGTGTAACCTGAATGTATGTCCAAACAGGTATCTGCTTTATTATCAACCAATCACCAGCTGCCTGATTAAATCATCCCAGATTGTAATTTGAGGCAAAAAAACAAGCAACTTTGTGATGCCCAGAGCTTGATTCAGATGTGGCAGTGTGCGCTTTAGTTTGGCATGCCCCTACTGTAAATTGACTATGGCCAAACACCCCTTCCCCAACTCTGTTCACTCCCCGAAACTGTAGGCTGTAGTAATTGTCCTTTGCGTACAAAGGCGGAGTGGACATGGCTGCCTTTACTAGCATAGGACCTGGTTCTGAGCTTGTAATTTTAAGTACATAAAGGTCAAAATAGGTAGAGACGTACCTTTATGAATCAGACCTATTGTGTATATTACGCATGCGCTGTAAAAATCTAAATGAAAACTACATCTCTCGATCACCCTGAGAGGTTGCTAGACTTTCAAGACCAGCGTGAGGTTTTTGAAACAACTGTGAGTCTGTAGCAGGTGCCAGGGGTTCTGAGAAGCTGACATGCTTGGGTGAGTCAATTGTAGAGGAGGCAATAGGAGAGTGAGAGGCTGGTTAGATGTGGGTAAGTAAGCATGGAGATTGGTGACATACTTTCATGAACATTTGAAGAGATAAATTAGAAATCCATTAGATGGAGTAATAGAAATTAACCTCACAAAAAGTATATTTGTTACAAAATAGAGTCAGTGGACCTGACTTTACACATTGACAATACCATGTTGTATTGGAAGGGGAGGTAAATTTAAATTGTGAGGACAGATTTATAATTAGGGTAGAGCATGTCTTAGATCAACTTTTAATTTCAGTGTAAAAATAAGCTATCAAGTATTTATGTGATACATGAAAAACCATCAGTATTTTCCTTACGTGCAACATAATAAACTATTTTGCATCCTTTTCATTGTAACATGGTTTGTTCAGGAGAAAATGTACTCCTTTTTTTGCCTTACTTTCCTTAAAGAATCAGACCCAGTATCTCTACAGCTATTTCCTGAAAGAAAATATTTATTAAAACATTTATATACACAAACTATTGCAGGCGCGGGCTGGCAGGTATCAGCCCGGGAGGCACACAGGCGGCCGCATCACATGACGCGGCGTAATACGCGATGCGGCTGCTTATTAACCTATTTTTTGCATCCACGGGGGGTCAGGGAAAGGCGGCCGGCCAGAACAACCGTTAGACTGAGCGGACCGTGTGCCCGCTGCCCCCCTGCCCCCCGGTCCAGCCCGCCCCTGAACTATTGTATCCGTTCCCCCCTACCTAAGATAATAACCAAGCTGCAACATCAACATTATTCAATAAACCAACCGAAAGGGTAACTTTGGAATATCACCATATATTTTGTTCATCAATTTTCGATTTAACTAAGTAAAAGGTTAGAGTAAATTGGAAAGAAGATATTATAGATTGAGTTGGACTGTAGGTACAGAAATGAACACATTTCATCATAGCTGCTTCTTTGAAAAGGAAACTGACATTTATCAACACCTCAGTAACTACACCAGTCCACTGGGGTTGGAATCCAGCAAGTGTAACGAAGATGTTAACGTGTTACACACACACACACACACACACACACACACACACACACACAGACTAGAGCCAATTTGTTAGCAGCCAATTAATCTACCAGTATGTTTTTGGAGTGTGGGAGGAAACTCAAGTACCCAGAGAATACCCATGCAAACACAGGGAGAACATATAAACTCCTCACAGATAAGGCCATGGTCGGGAATTGAACTCATGACCCCAGTGCTGTAAAGCAGAAGTGCTAACCACTTAGCCATATTCATTGACAAGTGAAGTTATCATTGATTGTCTTATTACAATGGCACCTGTCAACTTATCAAGGGTGGGATATTTTAGGCAGCAAGTGAACAGTCAGTTCTTGAAGCTAATTTGTTGGAAGCAGGAAAAATGGGCAAGCATAAGGATCTGAGCGACTTTGATAAGGGCCACATTTTGAAGGTTAGACAACTGGGTCAGAGCATCCTAAAAACGACAGATCTTGTGGGAAGTTCCTGGTATGCAGTGGTTAGTACCTACCAAAAGTGGTCCAAGGAAGGACAACTGGTGAACCTGAAACAAGGTCATGGGTGCCCAAGGGTCACTGATGAACGTGCGGAGCAAAGGCTAGCACATCTGGGTCAATCCCACAGAAGAGCTGCAGTAGCACAAATTGCTGAAAAAGTTAATGCTGGCTATGATAGAAAGTGTCAAAACACACAGTGCATCACAGCTTGCTGCATATGGGGCTGAGTAGCCACAGACCATCAGAGTGCCCAGTCTGATGAATCACGTTTTCTTGTCCATCATATGGAAGGCTGGGTGCATGTGCGTCATTTTGTTGGGGATGAGATGGCACCAGGCTGCACTATGGAAAGAAGGTGAGCCGGTGGGGAGCAATGTTCTGCTGGGAAACTAATATTGTGGCTGATCAGTGTGTATATGTATAGACAGACAGACAAGCACAAGCATTTTTAGAGTTTCAATCCAAAAGATAATTTATTACAAAACTTGCAAATACATACTGAACGTTACAGAGTCTAGCATAACAATTTCTTCAGTCAGTGTTTCTACATTTCTTCAGGGGTCCCTGAAGCTACCAGGTTTGCCATTAAAGCTAGCTATTATAAATATCTTGCCATTAGGTACCTGCCACACACCTTCATGGGCTTGCAGCCTGGGGATCAGGGGGGCTGGGAGCACTGTTTCCAGATGGTGGCATTATACTGTCAGAGAAGTACTTACAGCCTGTACCTGTGTACACAGAAAGCAGTGTAATGTACTCGGATATGGCATCAACAACTTCGCCAGGCTTGACTTCAGTCAATGTATTAACCTGGTGCACTGAATACTGGGTGACAGATTATTGTTTGGGTGTCACTAGTGTCTAGTGTATTCCTGTTCCTGATGTGTCTTAGTATACCAGACCATTGGCTTGCCTCTGGTCACTAGTATCGATATTCCCCAGTGCTTATTGATCCTGAGTCCATGTCCTTAACCCTGTGTACGCTGAACATATCTTCCTTTTCTCCAAAAGCCACAACACCCGGGCTTGTGTACTAGCCAAAGTTCCTGACTCCGCTCTGGTTACATGGTGTACCAGACCCTTGGCTTCATCTCTGACCATAAATATAGATAGCTTCTGGGTATTAACCCTTGGTACTAAATCCTGCACACTACAGTATTTTCATTAAGAAAAGTGATTCTGATTGTTGGTGTAGATTTCCCAAAGGTAGACTGTAACAACTAAGAGCATGCAAACTCCAGCTGACCCCTTCTTTGAGATATTTCTGAGTTGATACAATTTACTTATCAGTAAATTTAATGTTTGTGCAGCCACCAGCCTGAGGAAGCGATTACCTAGTGTTTGGTGTGTGTGTGTGTGTGTGGGGGGGGGGGGTATTTTCTCCAACAATCACTGTGGTGAATATGTTAACTAGTTGCTGCCATGAAACATAAAGAGCAGAAATTGGCATTTCTAGATGTGACAGATGTCCTCAACTGGTGTAGAGGTTTATTTAAAAAAAAAGGATCTAAAATTTGAAGGGCGATTAAAAACTACTAAAAAAAAATTAGTAATGCTATTTGTAAGCCTTAACCTGTGGTGCAGGAAATATTGGCTATAGTTGCCTTCTTTGGAGAATGGTTACATTGTGCTATATTGTGCTATATTGTCCATTTCATCTGAGATTTAGAGACCTATGATTCCTCACTGATCAATACATGATCTCCTTAAATCATAAAATAAAGATTTGGCATGTTAAATACACAAATAAACTGTTGAAACATTCTCTTTTTGTCTTCTGTTTGAAGCTGCAATCACAGTGTCCTTTTATTTTTGAACTGGATTATTTTGAAATATGTTTGATTCCTTCTCATTTGCATAGAAGATCACTGGCTGAGGGGATGGAAGATAAATGGGAAATAACTAACACTTGTTGCCTGGATACACTCTCAGGCATACTGTATCTAGTAGTGTCTTAATCTGCAAATTGTCCACTTCAGTGGGAGGAAGATTTTATGTAGAGGTGTATAATCTGACCCGCAGCTCCCTGTTATCTGACCAACATCCACAGATTGGGAATCACTAGAATAAATGACTTCTTAACAGTGTTTTCAAACCAGCTGACAAAGTGCAGATAGCGTAGTAGAGGGGGCCAAGCCTATACAAATCACTGCATGCAATCACATGACCTGAAAAATCTTCAAGTGTAGGTAACGTTGTACAATCTGACAAAGAGTATATTTAGCCAATAATAACAGATATAAGAGAAGTATATCCTGTAAGAGCAGTGGTCAAAGTGGACATTTAGAAGTGGCAGTATGAAACATATTATGCAAATGTACGTTTGATAGTTTCACAATGAAGGCAGTAAGAGAAGTGGCGGTATCACATACCACTGTCTACACCCCCACTAATACCACTGTGTAAGTGAATAATTATAACTCAAGTTAAGTGTGATATAGTCAATGACAAATGCTCTTCAGTTACTGAAACGACTAGTCCATGTTGGTGATCAACTATTAAGAACCTAGTAAATGGGCTATAAAGCTTACAATTAGGCATTTGTTCCTCCAGCATTATCGTTTTCAAGGCTACAATTGCTTAGATGCAATGGTATTGTGTGACTCAGAGTTTAAATCCCTGATGTGGAAAATGCAATTCCTTAGTGATAGCTAATTTTGTTACCTGCGCTTCCTCTGTCTCAGATATATTTAACACATTGGCTCGATAGCTACTATATCTGTGAATTGTTTCTAGCTTGACAGTTCTCTGTACTGTTGTGGAAGAGGCACACCTGAGCACTTTGCTTCTTGATGCTTAATGGGTACTGTATGGCTAACACACAAAGATAGACCGGCAGCCAGCTAAAGAACTGAGATTTCTAAATAAAACCAGTTCCTGGAGGAACAAACTCTTTCCACATGGAGATGACAGTGCGTAAATTTACAGTGTGACCATGTGGAAAACATCATTTGTGGGGCGGATAAAGCAGTTCTGAAGTAGCAGGAAGAAAGGTTTCACATAATGCTGATTCACTCCATGTTTATTTCATGCTAATATCAGTAGAAAGTGTGCACCCCCTACATATTATTTTCTCTACTTCCTCACCAAAAGACCTCAATCAGGTAAGTCATTTTTTTTATACAAAACGTGTAACTTTATTTTCTAAGTCATAATTGACAACAAAATTATTGATGATAACCTTGTTTTAGTTTGGGGGATGTGGGCAAATATTTTATAAATAGAGAGCAAAGATTCATTTGTCAATATTTTCCTTTTATTCATATAAAAATACATAATAATATTTTTAATGTTAACATTTGTAAGTTGTGGGAGCAAACATATTGGATGTTGTGTCAATTTAAATGCTATAATAGTGCTCAAAGTGCATATGAACTTGTACATTCATTACATTCCAATAGTTAATTTTGTAATCAGCGTTTAAATTGCAGTATATCTAAATTTATTTTATAGAAGCGTTTTAAGTTTTTTAATGTCATTCATTTCCAGAGCAGTTGTTTCAGTACCTGTACACATCATCAATGGTCCATTCTGTCAAAGTGTGTTTTTGCATATTTAATAAATGTTTGCTAGTTCCTAAAATATAGCCTTTACATTTGGCTGCTCGTGGTTTTCCTGTTTATTTTACATTAAACATGTGAAAATGGAATGCATAAATGAACTGTGGGCTTAAATAAAGCAGGTGACAATATAGGAGTATCAGTATGAATTAACCTAGTGGGAAAATATATATGTAGTTTAATAAATGTCAACCACATTTGGTCATGTGTTTGTAATGCACTTACCTTTTCAAGATAGAAGTACTATATGTAAATGAAAGCCATCCTCCATCACACTAATAAATTAGTTGTTTCGAAAAAAAAGGAACTTTAAAAATTTTGTCCATAGTATTAATCTTAAAATCATTATTGAACACTGGATTTATTATATATATATAATTTGCCACAATTTATAATTGTGAGATCTGGCTAGCAACAATGAGAGCCAAGCTTTAAGCACAATTTATTTCTGAGTCCTATTATGTTTCTATTCAGTCATTTTGGAATCTATGGGATCTATTAACCAGTCTAAAGCCTAAACGGCTGTCTTAACTCTTCTCTCAATTTATCAAAGAGAAATCCCAACTCTTCCTGATCCCTCCCTGGTAGGCTGCACGCTCCTCCCCTTTTGTCCCTAATAATAACTGCCAGTCACACAGCACAGTAACCAGATCGAGAGTGAGGATCTTGTGTCATTTGAGTGTTGTCTCAGGTCTGAGTGTCATTTCGACACAAGTACCCCTCTGATCTATATAACCCCCACCCCAACATTGAAAGTAAACACCTAAGCTTGGGCCATTTAGTCTCTAATAGTCTCTGTGTACTATTTATTTATCTGTCTGTCATGATGAAAACACAGTCACTGGATAGGAAGCATAAAAAACCATTTCCTCTTCGATGTTGGCTGCGTGCTTAATGGACTATCCAGAGGCGCAGATGGCGGAGAGGGCTTTGTTCTGGATGCTGCTCTTGTGTTGTTATTGCTGCCATAATTATGACTTTGCAAATGTTGGGCAGAGAGGGTAGATCACTGTTGGAGATAATGAACACTCAGAGCATGCGAAGACTCCTTGCTGTGCATGCGCAATAAAGAGAATGAAGAAATGATAGTGAGAGAGGCCTTTTGAAGCAGAGTTATGTTAGCGGTGAAAGAGATCATGGCCTAGAAATGTCTCGCCCTAGAAGGGTTTTTTATAACGGAGCTGTCCCAGCTGTATTCACTTACTAAACAGCAGTGGAATTACAGTCTTTATCGCTGCAATAGGCGGCATAAAGAATCTGAGTTAGTGATTTTGGGCTGCATTTGATACATAGATCTCTATATGTCCAATTTCTTGCTGACTCATTTTCTCTCAGTTGTCTTCTTTTTATGCCTGCATTTGTACATACTTAGTTCACTTCAATTCACTATTGCACCACTTGTAATGTTTTCAAGATCACTGAAAATCAAATATAATCTGAAAATTTAACAGGAAAATCCAAAACTTGACTGTGGGAAAAAAAAAAAAATATGTATCTGTCATATATAAAAAGTTATACTGGACACAGGCTGTATACTGTCAGCATTATATTGGCACCCTACATTAACTGGTTAATGTAAAAGAATCTTCTTCATCATCATCTATTTATTTATTTATATAGCACCACTAATTCCGCAGCGCTGTACAGAGAACTCACATCAGTCCCTGCCCCTTTGGGGCTTACAGTCTAAATTCCCTAATATACACACACACAGACCAAGACATACTAAGGGCAATTTATTAGCAGCCAATTAACCTACCAGTATGTTTTTGGAGTGTGGGAGGAAACCAGAGCACCTGGAGGAATCCCATGCAAACACAGGGAGAACATACAAAACTCCACACAGATAAGGCCATGGTCGGGAATAGAACTCATGACCCCAGTGCTGTGAGGCAGAAGTGCTAACCACTAAGCCACTGTTCTTCAGCTCTACAAGTTTGGGAATAGATGGAATTTAATATGCTTAATCCTGTCAGATGTCCCAAGGTGACTATTCCTCCAAAGTATGTATTATTTTTGACAAAATTCAATATGAAAAAAGTTTAGCTGAAAGCCTTCTATCAAATATACCCAATGAAAAAAAAAAAGGTTATAGACATCAAAATTATCTATTATTTTTAACTATCAGACTGTAAACATGTAATGTTAATTCACATGTTCTTCTATTTTTAAGAATTAATATTCAAAAATGATAAATATAGATGTAATATTTAAACATAAAGATAACTTTATTGAATAATCTATTCGAAACACACACTTAGGAAATAAGTAATGTTATACAGACTAAAGGAATACATTACAAGTGTTTTGTAGACTTTATTATTTAATAAACTACCAAATGTGATTTGTTTGGCAAAGATAATGAGTGGATGTGGTCTCTAACTCCTCACCCCAGTTGCACTGCACAGACTACATTACCCTCTATCCCTTCACTTCTGGTACATGCCAAGGACTCCCCCCCTTGGCACACCACTGACCTTCCCTCCTTGTTAAACCACTGGGAGCTCCCATGTTATACTTGTTTGCCACTTCGCTAATGGACTCTTTTATCAAACCATATGACAAATCTCTCTCTTGCCACACCATATGGGTGCCTCCTTTATCCAAAGATAAACACACCAGGTGCCTCAGCACAATCAGTCCTATGCCACAACACAAACCCCGCTGATCATTTTAATTTAGGATGTGGTTTGTGCTTTCATGTAGTCAATGTGTGTACAGTCATGCCAAGGCATACATTACCTACAGCACCTTGGCTTTGGAGTTATTTCCATGGGCAGCTTGATTATACTAACTGAACCTGTGGCTTGGCTATTCACATCACCTGCTGATGCAAAACCCTTGCTGTGAAATAAAATCTAGAAAATGCTGAGTTTGACTTAGTGCACAATGGCGACTAGATAGTTATGCATATAAGACACTCCAAATAGCCCTTCATCCAAACCAAAAATGTTCTCCCTTTGCAAAAGATATGTATAAAGAAGTCAAAGAAGGCTTTACATTCAGTATACACTGTACCATTCTCTAGTATCTGACCACCACTGGGTAAAACCACTTGAGATGGTTACTAGACCTGTTCTGTTTGTATACAAATGTATGTGTCTTAGCAGCCTTTCTATTCTTAAACATATATGTCCTGAGAAAAATAAGCCATATAACCTTTACAAAACATAGATTACAGTGGTCTTATTCTCCACCATTAAATGAGTGGGCCACACTGGACTTGTTTCTCACATAGTTCACTGGGCATACCACATGCCTCCTGCCATGTAGAATTCACATAGACCATATCCATCAATTTGCCAAAAGCATTGTGAGTACTATGTCAGTTGGTGTAGCGTATCTTTTGTGCAATCGCTTGGAAAATTGGCCACACACATGTGCCTGTTCGGATCTGCGTGGTTCTGGCATGCTTCACTGATTCTGATAGGTGCTTTCTTCGTTGCATATGCATATATTATGGTTTTGTGTGTGTTTAAGTCATTATTTTTTACGTATGCTAGACAGGGAGTTGTTTCTCTTGTATTAGAGAGGGTTTGAAGCTTTATTGATGGATGCTTAATTGTAATTATATATAAACAAAACAAATGGTTATAAACATGGACATAAGCGTATGTGAAGTATGCCTGGTGTTATCCAGACGCATATGCTTCTATCTAATGATAGTTGAAGCCTTGCATATGCCCACAATTGCAGTTTTTTTTAGTGTATTCAATGTGTGCCTGTGATTTTTTGGGTAACTCTGCATCAGGCCCCATTTGTCTAAAACAATAAAGCATTATTTATTCTGGGCTGGGTAACTGCCAATGTAGCTTCATTATCACTGTTTGGTTTGCAGAATACATGGGACTAAGTTGCCAGTAACAGTATGAAGAAAAAATTCTTCTTGGAACACCTGTAGAGCATATAGCATGCAGTAAAAGTGACAGTGTCACTCTTCAGATTGTAGTATGAAAATAGAATTGTTTTTTTTCCTGTTTCATCCTTAAATCACTTAATTTATTATTATAGAGTTTTTTAACCAAACAGTTTGATAGATTCTGATTTTTTTTTAAGATAGACCAAATGATTCATGAAATGAAATCCAGGAGATTTGCTGATCTCCGCTAAAACATAACCAGGCACTGCTGGGAGATGCTATCCAATACTTGCCAACATTTAATTATTAAAGTCCGGGAGATCCCGGTCAGGGGGCCTGGCGGGAGGGCGGGAGGGGGCGATATGCGGTATCCCGCCCCTTGGCTAAAACGTAATTTTGTCAGGGAGGCGGAGCCAAAATGTCACAAATCACGTCATTAAGGCTCCCATTCTGCCCACTTGACTAGGAAGTGGGAAGAACTGTCTGGATTACTGAAGCTCTTGCAAGTCACAGTCTTAAAAATGTAGCCTTCTTCTAAAGTGATTGTACTCTGGCAACAGAGTTAAAGGCAGTAAAACTGAGTTGCATTGTTTAGACTTAACACAATGCACCATATCACTATCCTGAAATATTGTTTTATTCAGGATGTAAATAAATGTTATTATCCAGTAATGATTTTTATGTCTGTGTTTGGAGTACACATCCTTATTAAATGAACTATGCAATGCAAGCATAAGTAATGATAATAACAGATAATATCTCTAAGGATAGAGCTCTATTGTACTCCCGAGGTTGTATGTTTACATGAAATGAGAATGTCATTAACAAGTTAATCAGACACACTGAATATTACAGCACTTTGCACCACTAAAATAAATGTTGATATAGGCACTATAGGAAGTAGTTGTGTAGCACAACTCTAAACTGATATATTTCTTTATTATATTATTATTAATTTATTATTATTAATTTTTATTTATAGGGCGCCACTATGTATCCGTAGCGCCGTACAGGGACAGACAGAAACACGATACAGGGTGAGACAGCACGGTACAGTTAACAGAAATCACAGTAACTCAGAAGCTCAATGAACAGCTAGATTAGAGGTGAGAGCCCCCAGCGGGGTAGAGACAGGGGCCGGAGGACCTCGCGGAGGAGACAAGGAGCTGGAGAGCAGAGTTAAGGTGGTGGAGAACAGAAGGAGAGGAGGTCCTGCTCGGAGGAGCGTACAATCTAAGGGGAGGGTAGGACGGACAGAGACACAATGGTAGGAGGAGGGAATGGGGATGACGGAGGCAGGGACGGAGGGGGGGGGAGAGGAGAATGAAAAGGAGGGAAGTAGGAGGGGGACAGGAGAGGGAGGGCGGTAGGGGGAGACTGGGAGGAGGTCAATGGGTGGTGGACTGAAGGGCTTTAAGGAAGAGGTGGGTTTTTAAGGCCCGTTTGAAGCTGGACAAGTTGGGGGAAGTTCTGATGGAGCGGGGGAGCTGGTTCCAGTGGAGGGGGGCAGCGCGGGAGAAGTCTTGGATGCAAGCATGGGAGGAGGTAACCAGGGGGAAAGAGAGGCAGCGGTCGTTAGCCGAACGAAGAGGGCGGGATGGAGCGTGAATGGAGATGAGGTTGGAGATGTAGGGAGCAGTGGAGTTGGAGAGGGCCTTAAAAGTAAGAGTATTATAAATAATTTATTATAAATAAAATATTGTGATGCCGCATTTGGAGTTTTATTACAGATAGATAGATAGAAAGGTAGATGTAAATAACTCTGACAATGTAAAGCATAATATTAAAATATTTTATCTCTTCTAAAAGCTTTCTCTGTATATACAGTGCATGTGTGTGTGTGTGTGTGTGCGTGTGCGTATGTGTGTGTATATATATATCCCGATCAGCCGCAACATTAAAACCACTGACAGGTGAAGTGAATAACGTTGATTATCTCGTTACAATGGCACCTGTCAAGGGGTGGGATATATTAGGCAGCAAATTAAAAATTAGTTATTGAAATTGATGTACTAGAAGCAGGAAAAATGGGCGTAAGAATCTGAGCGGCTTTGACAAGGACCACATTTTGATGACTAGATGACTGGCTCCCCAAAACGACAGGTCTTGTTGAGTGTTCGCGGTATGCAGTGGCTAATTCCTACCAAAATTAACCACTGCATGCCGGGAACACTCACCAAGGAAGGACAAATGAATAGCAACAGGGTCATGGGCGCCCAAGGCTCATTGATGCACGTGGGGGGTGAAGAATAGCTCATCTGTTCCAGTTTCACAGAAGAACTGCAGTAGCACAAATTGCTGAAAAAGTTAATGCCAACTGTGATAGAAATGTGTCAGAACACACTGTGCTGCATATGGGACTGCGCAGCCACAGACCGTCATGGTGCCCATGCTGACCCCTGTCCCCCCCTGAAAACGCCTACAATGGGTACGTGGAGCATAGAGCAATGGAGGAATGTGGTCTCGTCTGATGAATCCATTTCTTTCTGCATCATGGGGACAACCGAATGCATGTGCGTAGTTTACCTGTAGAAGAGATGGCAGCAGGAAGCACCATGGGAAGAAGGTAAGCCAGCGGAGGCAGTGTGATGTTCTGGGCAATGTTCTGCTGGGAAACCTTGGGTCCTGGTATTCATGTGGATGTTACCACCTACCTAAACATTGTTACAGACCAAGTACACCCCTTCATGACAACGGTATTCCCTGATGGCAGTGGCCTCTTTCAGCAGGATAATGCGTCCTGCCACACAGCAAAAATTGTTCAGGAATGGTTTGAGGAACATGACAAAGAATTCAAGGTGTTGATTTGGCCTCCAAATTCCCCAGATCTCAATCTGATCGAGTATCTGTGGGATGTGCTGGAAAAAGTCAGAGCCATGGAGGTCCCAACCCACAACTTACAGGAATTGCAGGATCTTCTGCTAAAGTATTGGTGCCAGATACCACAGGAAACCTTCACAAGTCTTGTGGAGTCCATGCCTTGATGGGTCAGATCTGTTATGGCGGCACAAAGGGGGACCTACACAATATTAGGCAGGTAGTTTTAATGATGTGGCTGATCGGTGTATATATCATCATGTATAGAGCGCCACCAATTTCACAGCGCTGTATAGAGAATATTTGTCATTCACATCAGTCCCTGCCCCAAAGGAGCTTACAGTCTAAATTCTCTAATGCACACACACAGACTAGGGTTAATTTTGTCAGCAGCCAATTAGCCTTCTGATATATTTTTGGAGTGTGGGAGGAAACTCACGCAAACACAGGGAGAACATACAAACACTACACAGATAAGTCTCTGTTTGGAAATAAAACTCATGTCCCCAGCGCAGTGAGGCAGAAGTGCTAACCACTGAGCCACCGTTCTCCCATACAGTTTGCACTGTATATACAGATAATAATCTATTTAATATACCTGTGTTTTGCTATTTACTTTCTTTTCTTGACTTTTATAAACCTCACATTTGCCAGAGCTTAGTTACAGCACATAGGTTGGTATAAGAGATAAATGCTTTAATATTACTTTGTAAGATTTAGCTATTTTAAACATGACTAGATTGCCACATGGCACCTTTACTGTATGTTTTGCCATTGATTTAATTTGGTCTATAGCAACAGCATTAGTCCTATTATTTTTCGGTTCTTAATAATAACACTTTCAACATCATCGACATTCATAACACCTTTTCCCCTGAGTCTTTAAGCTGAAGCATGACTGAATCCTGACCTCAACTTAACTGTATTTTACCTATAACACAATACACACATATAAAAATGTAATCTGTAATTTAAAAGCACCAGGACGGTATTTGTGAATATAGCTTGTATAGGTCATTCTCTTTAACGGTAACCCCTTTTAAGCATCTGTTAGTCACTATTGCTCAGCATGTGAGCTATTGTGAAAGAAATGGAAAATGCTGACTGACCTTTATTTTTATGTCCCCCACAAAAAGAAGGAAACATTAAATAATGTATGTATATGGCATAATTGCAATGTAATATTGTCTGGAAGTAATTCACAATACTCAAAGAAGAAGCCTGTCAGTACTTAGCTCCTGTTGTCTAGACTAGACGTTAAAATATCCATATCACGTATCACATGTGTATTGTTTAACATGATGCTTCCACAATTAGCAGGATATAACTTGCACTTTTAGATTATATGTTATAGAAAATTGATAGATAGATAAGTTCAGAAGATCGGCCAGATCTTTTTAAAATCCAAGACTAATTCAGGGTACACATTACAATGTATTCAGCCAAGTATCGAACTAAACACCCCGAAAAATGACCATTCTCACCAGTATTACATTAGTGTATAAATTTAGACGATGAATGAGGATCATTCCAAATGACCGACAATCGTTTGTTTTGATTTTTCAGCAGAACTATAAATCTCGTTCTGCTATGGAATGACATACTTCCAATCCTGCAGTGTGTATGCACTCACGATCAGGATCTTCATAGGGTTTACAGAGTCATGATCTTTTCAGACGACGGTTATGAGAGATGAAGCACACAGATCTAAGGGTAAATCTTTTAAAACATGTATAGTGTGTACACATGAATGGGCATGCTGATTCTGTATTATATACCCAGCCTTAGAGATCCCTATCTAACAACAGAAGGCATTATAATACATCAGTTAATAATATATAAATTAATATTCTACATTTATATGCAATTAAAGCATAGTACCTCTACTTTTACATATGACCATAATGTAGTATTGAGAAAAAAAGTTTCTTAATATAAAATGTAATGAAAGAAGCACTTTTAACATCCTACATTATTACTTCAAAGTTTTGCATAATTGTGCCATGATATTTATCTTCTACATTCAATGTACATTTGTCAAAGTCCTCATGTTATGACATTACCACACTACATTTATTATGATATTATTACTATTCATTCATAGGGTAGGAAAGAAACTTTATATAAATATAAATATATATATATTAGAGATGTGCACCGGCGACTTTTGGTGTCTCGTGTTTTGTGTTTTGGATTCGGATTTCCGCGATGTTTTGGGTTCGGATTTGTTTCGCAAAACACCTGCCGAAAGGTTTTGGTTCGGATTTAAGGTTTTGGATTCGGATTTTTTTTGAAAAAAGCATAAAAAGTTCAAAGATCAAGTTTTTGGGCTTATTTTCACTCCTACGCTATTATTAACCTCAATAACATTCAATAACAAGCATTTCCACTAATTTACCGTGTATTTTGAACACCTCACAATATAGTTATTAGTCAAAAACGTTGCAACGAGGTATCTTTCTGGACTGCGTAGTGGAGTGGTCCCCACAATATAATAAGAAAACCATCAACTGGTCTTAAACGCACCAAAAAATGTACCTGGACTGCGTAGAGGAGTGGGTCACCACAATATAAATTAAAAACCCTGAACTTGTATGATTCGCACCAATAATGTACCTGGACTGCGTAGAGGAGTGGGTCACCACAATATAACTTAAAAACCCTGAACTTGTATGATTCGCAGCAATAAATGTACCTGGACTGCGTAGAGGAGTGGTCACCACAATATAATTTAAAAACCCTGAACTTGTATGATTCGCACCAATAAATGTATCTGGACTGCGTAGAGGAGTGGGTCACCACAATATAATTCATAAAAAACCCTCCACGGGTCTGAATTTCCAAAAAAAATAAATCTGGACTGTGTAGTTGTTAGGGTTCTGTTCACAACCACTTCCTTAATTACAGCCATGGAGCCAGACACGTGATATAAACGTTTAAACTGTTTATTGCAGTAAAGTAAAGTCCAGGTAAGGCAAAAATAAACAGTAACAGTTCAGGCTGAATGGAACAATGGATTTCCAGATCTTGGCAAACAAGCAGTAAATAATAAAGAAATGCAGCAGATGACTTAACTGAAACCAGTTTGTAGTAGCAGCCAGAAACATGCAGGTAAACAAGGAACAAAGAGACACATGAATAGGCTAGGAACATCACATGAACAGGCAAGAAAACTTCAATGACCAGCAAAGGATACAGGAATCAGCAGGCACATATAGGCCACAGACAGGTGTGGAGTGATTAACTAGCAGTGCAAGTTAACCCGTGACCGGTAAGGCTGAACAGCAGTACCCCAGGAGAATCACAGGCACTGCAGGGTAAAATGCACACAGGGAAACTAGGCAAATAATAACACAGGGCAAAATGCACACAACGATACAAGGCAGATCATAACAGCAGGGTAATATGCACACAGGAAAACAAGGCCAATAATAACACAGGGCAAAATGCACACAAAGAAACAGGGCAGATCATAACAGTAGTGGGGTGGCCCCGGTACTAAATTTGATACCTGGCCCACAATACCTCCTCCAAGTTCCAAGTGTAGTGTTTATAACATATTAACACTACACTAATTCTAGCACGTAAACCCTCTTGTTTTAAATAATGACAGGGCATTTAACTTTTGATTAAATTTTTGTAATTTGTTGACATTTTCTTTTACTTTTTGAACATGGCAAACGACTGTTGAATGGTCACATAATGCCAAAAAAATAGTTGCAAGATGGAATTGTCCTTGGGCCCTCCCACCCACCCTTATGTTGTTGAAATAGGACATGCACACTTTAACAAACCAATCATTTCAGCGACAGGGCCTACCAAACAACTGTGGCTGAAATGATTTGTTTGGGCCCCCACATTAAAATAACAATTCATCTCTCCCTGTACAAACTAAACAGGCTCTACTGAGGAAAGATGTCGTTCTCATCCTCAACCTCTGATTCCTCTCCCCCTACAGTGTGTACTTCCTCCTCCCCACACATTATCAATTCGTCCCCGCTGGACTCCACAACCACAGGTCCCTCTGTACTATCTGGAGGGCAGTGCTGTACTTCATTGAGGAATTGATTATTCATTTTTATAAACATCATTTTTTCAACATTGTGAGGAAGCAACCTCCTTCGCCGCTCACTGACCAGGTTCCCCGCTGCACTAAAAACTCTTTCCGAGTACACACTGGAGGGGGGACAACTCAGGTAAAATAGAGCCAGTTTGTACAGGGGCTTCAAAACTGCCTTTTTTTCCTGCTAGTAACAATATGGACTGTCTGACATGTCTATTTGGATGGTGTCAGCAAAATAATCCTCCACCATTTTTTCAATTGTGACAGCATTCAATGCAGTGACAGTAGACATGTCTGCAATGGTTGGCAGGTCCTTCAGTCTGGACCAGATGTTATCAGCATCCCCGCCAGCGGCTCTTTTAGGAAAACTGAGCTTTTTCCTCGCAGCCATAGATGTGGAAGAAAATGAGGGTGGAGCTGTTGGCATGTCACGGTCCTCTTCAGAGGACAATCTCCTGACCAAAAGGTCTTTGCACCGCTGTAGACTTGTGTCCGCCGGAAACAGAGACACAACATACGCTTTAAACCGAGGATCGAGCACGGTGGCCAGAATGTATTCCTCTGACTTTAAAAGACTGACCACCCTCGGATCCTGGCAAAGCATACGAAGGGCTTCATCCACAAGAGCTACATGCTTTGTTGGATCGCAATGCTTTACCATCTCCTCCCTCACTTTCTCCAGCTGCTTCTGCAACAGCCTGATCAGGGGAATCACCTGACTCAAGCTGGCAGTGTCGGAACTGACTTCTCGTGTGGCAAGTTCAAACGGCTGGAGAACCTTGCACAACACGGAAATCAGTCTCCACTGCGCTTGACTCAGGCGCATCCCCACTCCTTTGCCTATGTCGTAGGTGGCTGTGTAGACCTGAATGGCCTTTTGCTGCTCCTCCATCCTCTGCAGCATATAGAGGGTGGAGTTCCAGCGCGTCACAACCTCTTGTTTAAGGTGATGGCAAGGCAGGTTCATGCTTTTTTGATGTGCCTCTAGTCTGAGTAGGCACTGGCTGAATGCCGAAAGTGTCCAGCAATTTTGCGCGCCACCGCAAGCATCTCCTGCACACCCCTGTCACTCTTGAGATAATGCTGCACCACCAAATTAATGGTGTGTGCAAAACATGGGACGTGCTGGAAATTGCCCATATTTAATGCCCGCACAATGTTACTGGCATTGTCTGACACCACAAATCCCCATGAGAGTCTAAGTGGGGTAAGCCACTGGGAGATAATTTCCCTCAGTTTCTCTAATATGTTGTCAGCGTTGTGCCTCTTATTAAAGCCTGTAATACACAATGTTGCCTTCCTTTGCACGAGCAGCCATTTTGTAGATGCTGCTACTGATGCAGCTGTTGCTGTTGCTGCGGAAGGCGATGCATCTACCCAGTGGGCTGTCACAGTCATATAGTCCTTCGTTTGCCAAAAACCACTTGTCCACATGTCCGTGGTTAAGTGGACAGTGGGTACAACCGCATTTTTCAGAGCACTGAGGACACTTGATCGTACTTCTCTGTACATTTTTGGTATCGCCTGCCTAGTGAAGTGGAATCTCGACGGGATTTGGTACCGGGGACACAATACCTCCATCAACCCTCTAAATCCCACTCCACTGATGACGGACACCGGGCGCACGTCTAACACCAACATTGCAGTTACAGCCGCAGTTATACGCTTTGCAATAGGGTGACTACTATCGTATTTTGTGGTCATGGCAAACGACTGTTGGACGGTCAATTGTTTTGTGAAAGACTTAGCGGTCTTAGGACTTCCCCTCTGGGAAGATGACCGACTAACAGCAGCAACAGCAGCAGTGGCAGTAGTAGGCGTACCGCTGCAGGATTCCTAGGATGAATCCCGTATTGGAGAGGACTCAGTCTGGCTGCTGACTTGGGCTGCAGGACTGAATCTGATGGAGATCGTGGAGGAAGTTGACGTGGAGGGTGTTGCTGGTGTGTTTTTCATCCCATGGACATCCGCTGTTTCCCCCCATGGTGCCTCATTTACAATAACCACATCACCATGCTCATAATCAAGTTCCGCCACAGCGCTAGCTACATCATCAATAGCCTCCTCCCGAGCCACCTCTTCCCGTACAGTGATGGGAAGGTCAGGCTTGACAACCACCAACGCCCTTGGACTCGCCTTGGGGATTTGTGATAATTTCTCTTTAGAAGGCAGAGTTGTTTGCTGTTTTGTTGCTGACAGCATAACTCTCTTCAATTTTTTGTAGGGGGGGGGGGAGGAGGAGGATGGCTAAGATCCTTGGGTGAAGATGGTCCACTAGTCATGAACACGGGCCAGGGCCTAAGCCGTTCCTTGCCACTCCGTGTCGTAAATGGCATATTGCCAATTTTACGTTTCTCCTCAGATGATTTTAAGTTTCTCTTTTTGCTTTTTTTTGAGAACTTGGGCTTTTTGGATTTTACATGCCCTGTACTAGGAGATTGGGCATCGGGCTTGGAAGACGACATTGATGGCGTTTCATCGTCTATGTCATGACTAGTGGCAGCAGCTTCAGCATTAGGAGGAAGTGGGTCTGGATCTTTCCCTACTTTATTCTCCAAATTTTTGGTCTCCATTATACGTAGCACAAGATACTGCAGAATGTGTGAACCTGGTAATATTGCAGACAGTACCAATGGACTTATACTGCAGGATTGGTTTTGCAAATTTTGTTGTAATTAAAAAAAAATTTTAATTTTTTTTTTTGTATTTTTTTTATAACTTTTTTTAATTTTTTTAAACACTTGGGAATAATGGGGAAATAACTATGCCCTTAGAAGCACAGGACACAGGACCACTGGACCACTGGACTGAACAGGACACAGCACAGGACTCAGCAGCACCACTGAACTTAAAATTGACAGAGCACAGCACACAGCACCACTGGACTGATAATGCAGAACACAGCATAGCACAGCACAGCACAGCACAGCACAGAACTAAACAACACAGCACAGAACTAAACAGCACAGCACGAGATCTACCAGGACAGAGGACCACCTAACACACCCTCCCTCTACCCTGATCAATGCCCGAGTGAAGATGGCGGCGACTAGCGGGGAATTTATAGGATCCGAGAATCGCGAGATCCGACAGCGGAATTATGACTCACAGCCTCAGTTTCAAGTTTTCATTTGGCGCCAATACCCGGATCTGTCTCGGATCCAACTCGGATCGGAAAGGTTAGGGGGGCTCGGATTCACAAAATCCGAGTGCGCTCATCTCTAATATATATATATATATATTTATATATATATATTTATACAAGTTAACCCGTGCATGATACTCATGCATTCTAGTCAAATCAAGCTACTTAAGGTGTTAAAAAGGTTCTTGTCATGCATTTGGGGCTAGCCCAGGCCTCCTCAGGGGAAAAGCGTTACTTCCCGACGCAAGTGCCCTTTTTTAACGTGGTTTTGTCCACATGTCACCACCTCATCATTTTTCTCCATCACCTCATCCTTCATCTTTATCGCCACATCTATCCAGATGTCTATCCAGACACAGGGATCTCTCTTAGCGGTCCTTAGTATCACACTCCTCTCGCTCTGTCACCCCCGGCAACCACCAACCACTCCCAACTGTCACTTCTCCTTCAAGAAATATATATATATTTTTTTTTAAATCTTTATAAACACTTTTAACAATTAACAAATTAAATTAACAAATTAAAAACATCTTAGTATACCAAATTTCAGCCCTTTCTGAGTTTTTTTTTCCATACACACTGAGAATTTAGTAGATCAGTGTATAACTCCGCCCAGCAGGTGGCGCTGCAGCAAATTTCAGCCCTTTCTGAGTTTTTTTTTCCACACACAGTAAGAATTTAGTAGGTCAGTGTATACCTTCGCCAAGCAGGTGGCGCTGCAGCTTGTTTTTTTTTTTTTCACACACAGACACACGCCACTAGGCTTTTATATAGTAGATAGATAGATATATATATATATATATATATATATATATATATATACTCGGCATACTTTGTAAGCTCATATGTAATTAAACATGCTTGATTTTGTACTTTACTAATTAACAAATAGCTGCTCAAATAATGATGTAGAACTGCGGTATGATTAAGAGATAATTGCATTAATGGCACATATATAAGTAACACTATTTCTCATTCCTTGAAGCCAGTTTAACCAATATTGAACTGTTTTTGAGAGTGTTATTTTTTCTCTAATGTTACATAGTGCTGTGGAATGTTAGTGCGTATTAATAAATCGATAAAAAGTAATCATTCTAACACAATTTAGTACTGAGTAGACTACTACTCCAGGGGCTAGATTTACTAAACTGTGGGTCTGGAAATGTTGCCTATAGCAACCAATCAGATTCTAGCTTTCATTTATTTAGTGCATTCTAAAAAATGACAGCTAGAATCTGATTGGTTGCTATTGGCAACATCTCCACTTTTTCAAACCCGCAGGTTAGTAAATATACCCCCAGGGGTTAAATGTATCAATCTGAGAATTTTCCAGCATATTTCGAAAGTGGAGATGTTGCCTATAGCAACCAATAAGAATCTAGCTGCCATTTTGTATAATGTACTAAATAAACGATAGCTAGAATCTGATTGGTTTTTCAAACCTGCCAGAAATCTTTCAGCTTGATACATTTACCCCCAGGGCAAATGCACTTTTCACTGGGTGGATGCCTAAACCCAATAAACTAATTACCTCAATTTGTACCACCTATAATAAACAAAAGTAATATACTACATGATGGAGGTTATTTAATATCTTACATGAATATGAGCCTAAAGCGTTTGAAACTCCATTTTGAACCCTTTGAATATATTCTTTTCTTAAGTATTCTCCAGTACTCAGTATTTTTTTATTAAGATTTTTTATAAATCTAGAAAAGTGGAACGTGGGGGAAAACTCTAAACCCACCTCACATTGTTAGTTAAATTAAATGGAAAATGCACAAGGCAATTTGTAAGTGACCACATTGTATTATTGTGTTAAGCAAACATATCTAATAATATATTTTGCATGCATCTTTTGTATTACTAAACCATGAATTATAGTATTTTACTGAACACTTGCAGTAACACACATCAAAAATCTACTGTACAGCATAATAACACTCCAAAATTCTGTGTTTAGATAAATTATGTGGTGTATAATGCGGAAATAGGCAGTGTAAAATCAGGGAACTTGGCTCTTTATAATACAGTAGAAAATAAACAATACAATAAACACTAGGAAAGTATAAAATCATAGGGGGGTATTCAATTGTTAGCGAGACGGGTAAAAATCCCGCGCTCGAAAAATATTACCGTTAATACGGTAATTACTCGCTGAATTTCAGCTCACAGCTCCCTGAGCTGCGAGCTGAAATCCAGCGGGTAAATTACCGTATTAACGGTATTTACGCGCAAATTACCGTATTAACAGTAATATTTTTTCGAGCGCGGGATTTTCACCCGTCTCGCTAACAATTGAATACCCCCCATAGAATGGAAAATGGGGGTTGGTCTGCATATTACTTGTTAAAAGATAAGTTACTTTATGTTTGTCAGTTTGGCATATTAGGAAAATATTATACAACTTGTAGGACTATTTATGCAAGTTATTTTACCTAAAAGAAATGGTGAATGATTACTGTACATAATTTAGATTGCTTTAATATAATTGTCTACAGTTACTGAGAGATTGTCTCTAGGCAGGATATATAAATGTTTAACTGTAATACATTTTCATGTTCACACTAGCAGTTTATGATTGTATCAAATGGCATCTATAGATATATGTTCACTCTGATTAAATCCAATACTGTGCAACTATTGTACATATCTACTTTTATAAAATATTAAATATGATCAAATATGGAAACAACGTAAATTATCTGAATTCTGTAATCTGGAGTAAATATTTCACAGAAAACCGTCTATTGCTACAACAAGCTACAATGTTTTTATTTCTAAACCTATCTAACGTTAATTCTTCTGACATAACACTAACAGCCAGCACCACTAGAGGATTTTAATATTACTGAAGCTGTTAGGTCACTGAATAAAATATATTAGAGCTCCCACTTCCTCTAGATGCTGTGTGAATTGAAGATGGCCAGGTGTGCTAAATATAGACTCTCTAGCAGTGGTGTGTTCCTTCTTTTCTTTTAAGTATTTGTAAGTATTACTGTATCTTGACAAAGATTGTTCTATTTATTTTTTAACCCACTGATTACAGGCCACAAATTAAGCTATTTTTTTAATTTTGAGGTACAGGGACTGGGACAAATAAGGATTTATTTTGGATGCTTATTTTGACAAATATATTTTTATTTTAAAACAGTGCAAAGCAATTACCTGTTTTATGTTTCTACAAAAGATTAATTTCACAACCTTAGTGATAGCCCATTTTGATTCAATTATCTACATTTTCCCATGTACAGAGATACCAAGTATATTTACACAATAGATTGGACACAGTTATATAGTTAGAAACCATAGTATGGTTTATGTTTTACTATTTTTTTTAACAGGGGAGTCTTTCAAATGTTACAAGATATTCCAATAAGAGTCTCATATATAGAGAGATTACTGAGGTGAAATAAAATGATAGAGAGGGCACATGTTCGGGTCTCATCCTATACCTTTATTCGCACCAGTGCCCAAGTTGCACTTTTGGGGAGAAACGTTTGTATAAAAAGATTCACACATTCACAGACACAAATGTTTTATAAATCTGCATAGTGAGGTTGGGCATGTTTTAAAAAGCTTCATAGTGTTTTCAAAGCATTCAAATATACTAGCCCTGTAGCTGGAGCAAGAGACGAGTAACTTTGAAACGCTTAGAGTTTGATGCGATCAGTACATATCATATGTGCTGGCAGTGAGTTCAATAGAATTTTTTTTTTAATGTGCTACTGGCGTTACAGCGGTGTACACTGTTGTTCCCATGTGCTGACAGCCATGGAGAAGTCCTGTGTGCTGCTCCTCTGCTCCTCCATGGATGGCGCGTTCTGGGAAAGCTCCAAAATGTTACGTTGCATTGCCCCGCTGTGTCATCTTGGCCATGATCAGCCAGGATTTCAGGGGCCTTCACAATTCAAGATCTTAGCATTCTCCCCTGTCAGGTCTCCCAATATGCTAAGAGATATTGCCTAGGTTCACTTCTAGTTTGCGGAGGCATTTCCAAAGAGCAGAGGGTATACATGCACCTTGAAGTACACTGGCTGCATCATCCAGTAGCACCAGTGCAATACCAAGGCATTTTACAGTACAAGTGCACTTAGTTAATGTCTGCCTGAGAATTCAACTTGAATGCCGGATGCAATGATTTGTGAACCCAGGAACCCAGCAAAACAGATACTAGACCCAAAATGTCCATCCAGAGATGCAGATCATTCCAAAGAGACATTGACTACCTTTAGGTATACAGGATTTACTCTTATTTAATCATATTGACTACTTCCAAAAATAATTACAATATATTACAATATAGTATATTACCATGATAAAAGTATTTTATTTAAAAATGACAGCATACTTCATTTTCACAAATATATATTTTTTGCCAGAAATATAACTTTTTTTGTTTCTATTGAAATGTTAAATCCTCTTTATAAAGGTTGTCAGCAGGATAGTTAACATTACAGTTGTAGCAAAATTATATTATTATATTTTTACAGTCTGAAATGCCGAGGTATAATGATAGCTGCCAACATGTTAATTAATAATTCCCACATTGGATATTTCACTTAAGTAAGTAAGATTTTTGACTTTGTAATCATAGTACTTAATTAGAAAGTTTGCACTGAAACCAACCCTTTCTGTGAATATCACATAGCCTGTCCACAACTTCATAACATTCAGAGAGTCTTTTACTGCATGAGTCTAATTTTACCCCCTGAGTTCCTTCTACATTGACACACATTCAACATTAATAATTATATTCTTCCAGCAGGAATCGACAATGTGCTGTTTATGCCTTCAGTGAAATGGCCTATAGCACGACCTGCAGAGAAGAATACTTGCTTGGGTCAGTAGGTGGTAAAGATTAGCAGAGCCCATTGAATACTGCTTATCCTTGTATTAAATAATGCAACTGTGCACTTTTGATTCCCAAGACCTCAAAAGTATGCTTGGTTTATTGACTCAAAGCAGCAAGTCATAACCAGAGCACAAAAGCATTTTAATATGCTTGTGTCCCAGGTTCACCTCACTTTTAATGATCATGGAAGCAGGAAATTAGGAGACTGAGAAATGGCTCTCCATTGGGGAGTGTTCTCTCACAGTCTTTATTAAACTCTCTATCATGGCTGTACTTATGAATGAACAAAAATAGGTGTATGCTGTTCATGGACAAAATGTAGGTAGACATAAAGGTCATGATGCTGGTCTGAAGTTATGCTACAAAGAGAATGTATGCACGTGCGAATCTGACACTTGCGTCTCCTTTCAGAACGGGGGAGGGAAGGGGAGGTTTAGCATAGGCCCAGTACAGTAAGTACACACAGTGTGTCCACATAAATGCAGATGAGGGAGACCAGCACGGTGATGCATGAATGCCTGTCAGGAGCATCTTGCACGATGATGACCAGCAGCATTAGCTAGTCGCTTCTAATTGGATAATTGCAAACTCACCTCTGAAACTGATAGGTGTATTCTTCATTGATTGTGCATATTTTATAGCATTTTGTGGGAATATTTTAAAAATAACATTTTGCTACTTTTATTCATACACGAGAAGGAATGTTATATCTTCAGTGTTGTATCAAGCCTAATAGGGAATGTGAGCTTTACTGTCAAAACAAATGGTAACAAACTTTTCTCGTGCTTATGACCTGGTCGTAAGTGGGTGCATGTATGCTTGATGTAATCCTGGCACATATGCTGCAAGTGAAGTGTTGGATGCATCTTGCCATGTGTTGGACTCAGCATATGGGTATAAATATGGAATTTTTATGGGTGGCTGTTTTGAGCATAAACTTCACCCAAACATGCCCCCAAATCAGCATCAAGCTCAAATTGTCTGCATTTTTGGGAAGTATTTATAGATTTAACATATTTGCTATAACTACATTAATTTAATATTTCTCTAACAAATATGATTTTCTAAAGAACTACTCAAAATGCACAATTACTTTGGAAAAATGTTAAAGGATGATTTGTTATAGTGGTTAAAAAAACACTTATAAATTAGTTCAGCCATTTCTACCACACTTACTGAAACAGAGGTAAGGGATAGAACAGATATTGTAGAGGCTCAAAATGTTCAGCATAGCAAAATGAATTCTGTTCCATGAAATCACCAGAATATATTTTGCACATTATGACAATTAGTTATGTTACACAAATTATATTTCATGTTATAATTATTTAAATATAGGGTATTGAAAGCTAGCTAGTATCATGTTAGCTGCAAGACGGATGTTAGTGTTAAACACTTTTGAAATGAAAAAAAAAACAACAAAAGTTAATAGAAGGTGAATACTTTAATAGATAACTGCATGGGAAATAATTGAAAGCTTTCAATGCACTAAGACATACTATACATAAGATGCAAAAGTCAGTATTAAGGGGAACAGACAAAACCACAGATGTAATAGGATTAGGAATTTTAATGGGAAAGCACAAAAGATAAGAGATACTGTTTGTCAGATTGTCTGCTGCAACTGATGGGAGAGTCCTTGCAGATACTTAGCATAATAGATAACCATAAATTGTGCTATTTTGTGCTATAAGTTTAATAATTTGCCATGAATCCAAGGCTCAGATTGAGTCCTGCTTGTAGCTTGTTAAATGTCATCATGAGCTTAAATTTCAGACTATGAAATTGCACTTTTGAATTATAATTTCCATATCACTGAGATTGTGGTTTGGACAACAAAAGTATCACCCTATTGCATACCTCCTAACAATGTTCTTCTTGGAGTCGGGATGAAAGGGGTGTGGTCAAGCATTATACAGTGAGGGCGCGGATACACCCTTGGAGGCATGCTAACTGATCCAGAAGCGCTAGGTCACCACCATTACCCTCCATTCACCATGGTGAGCGGAGTCAAACATCTCAACTTTCCAAGAGTCAGGGTAAATGAAGGGATAGTGGGGAAGTCCCCTCAAGTCGGTAATGTTGGCATATCAGACATGCTATTGAAATTTCCTTTTTTTATACTCCACAGTCGAGTGATGGCTATTGTTTCTTTTTCTGAGTCTCTGCTCAGTTTCACCTATGTACAGGCCCCCATTCAGGAATTGTATTTGGTAGTTCATATTGGAAGATGCACAACTTTATCTGCCACCAGTGTCGTAACCTCTGTGACAGTAGAACCAATGCTGTCTGAGGGTGTTATGTTCAGTCTAGTGCCTTTACTTTATACTGTTTAGGACATGTGTTGTGCTGGATAGCATGGTGGCTTAGTGGTTAGCACTTCTGCCTCACAGCACTGGGGTGATGTGTTCAATTCCCGACCATGGCCTTATCTGTGTAGAGTTTGTATGTTCTCCCTGTGTTTGCGTGGGTTTCCTCCTGGTGCTCCGGTTTCATCCCACAATCCAAAAATCTACTAGTAGGTTAATTGGCTGCTATCATGATTTATCCTAATTAGTGGCGCTGTATAAATGAATAAATGATGATGATTTACGCTTCCCATCTCTGTAGTAGGTTGACCGTCTTGGGTATAAAGTTGATATCTGAACACCCAAAACTTTATATTTTTGCTGGGCACAATGGGCTGATTCTGTTCCTTAACCCAAGCACAAAGCAACAAGACCAGTGCAGTGGTTATAGCGAACAAGTTACCACTGGGGACAAAACCAGATTATAATGAACATATCATTATACACAACTGAGAAGCAAAGTTTAACCGTATTATTTATTCACCTATTTTTTGCATATTTCTAAAGACTATGTCAACTCTTGGGATACAGAATCATCCAATACGTCCAGTTATAAGGGTCCACTGTAGATTATTTTATTTGGTACATGTTATTTCTGATACAAATACACAATAATCTACAATCTACATGACCTCAGAGATATATGGGGTCATGAGTTTGATTCCATACCATGGCCTTATCTGTGAGGAGTTTGTATGTTCTCCCTGTGTTTGCGTGGGTTTCCTCTGGGTGCTCTGGTTTCCTCCCACACTCCAAAAACATACTGGTAGGTTAATTGGCTGCTATTAAATTGCCCTTAGTCTCTCTCTGTCTGTGTGTGCGTAAGTTAGGGGATTTAGATTGTAAGCTCCAATGGGGCAGGGACTGATGTGAACGAGTTCTCTGTACAGTGCTTCGGAATTAGTGGCGCTATATAAATAATTTGATGATGATGATGATATATGGGTAATTTACCTGTGATATCCAGGGGCTGTAAGATAACGAAGATTCTTTGGGAACTCTGTCAGTCCGAGCCTGAATATATATATATATATATATATATATATATATATATATATATATATATATATATATACATATAGTAATGGATGATGTGATGCATATATAGCACATGGCACTGTTAATGCTGTTGTTTATCACATTTTTACCATGCTTTCTAATGTTATAGCACCATCTACAAGCATAAGCCTATAACCATTTTATATGAAAAGCTATAATTGTTCACAATGAGCCTGACATTGTGCTCTTGCAACCAAATGTAACTCAATTTCTTCCCACTTTGCCCCCCATTGTGTCACCAAGTAAAGTACTAACCTCCAGGATGAAGTGCGTCTCTACTGCGGCTATTACCCTGCCTGCTTGCTTTAATTTCATCTGCTTCTATACACTGGCAGTGGCGCATATTTAGCTAATGTCAAAGGTGCTTATAGGAGCAGGGAACCATTTAAACAATTTATTTCATGGGAAAAATAAGACTTTCAAGTTGATGAAGGAGGTGCAGAGGTGAGACAGAGGGTAGAAAGGTTTCTGCTCATGAATGCTTACAGTCTAGATGGAGAGGGCAATGCTGAGACAATAGAAGCTAGTAGAACAGGACTGGGCATGGGACTGGAGCTGGTAGAACATGCAGAGTGTATGGGTGTGGGAAGGATAAGCTATAGAGAAGCGTTGTATTTTATGATAGCGTTTTAAAGAATGAAAGTTAGGGGAGAATTTAGTCAGACAGGGTAGGGTGTTCCATCAGGGTAGGGTCTTCCACAAATACTTGATAGCTTATTTGTACACTGAAATTTAAAGATGATCTAGGACATGCCCGACCCCAAATATAAATCTGCCATCATGTTTGAAATTTACCTCCCCTTTTAATGGAACATGGTTTTGCCTTACTTACCTTTGCTTAACTTTCTATAATGAATCAGGACCATTGTCAATGTGACTGGAGAATGGGTTTTAACAGTGGGGGTGGGGGGGAGGACTATCCTGTAAACAAGGACAAATAGAAATCCCAACTAAAAAGATGGTGTTTTTTCTTGTATATTAGTGTCTGTAAAAATATTGTTTTGTTCTTAACATTTTGCATAGTAATTCTCAACAATTACAATGTTTTGGGGATTCATTGTTTTTAATTATTATTTTCATTCCTTGAGAATTCCACTCACAATTAAAGAACAATCTGTTTAATGGGACATAACTGAAAGGTATTTTCTCCCACTGATAAATAGACCCGTTAATGTCAACTGTAATTTTATAAATGATGCATACTCTGTAGTTGAACAAACTTCTAATAACCTTCATAGAATATTGGTTATTGCATAGAGATGAATATTACACAGAGAGCAGAAAAGAAGCACTTTGATTTATTTGTATTCAGTAGGATCATACCATATACTTTACAGCAAGGCACAGACAAGTTTACCTTTGAATAATAATGTCACTATTATAATTAGTTTCACATTTATTTAAAAAAGGAAACTGTGATTATTCTTTTTCAAAAGATTTGTGTCTGTATGTGACAGAATTTAAAAAAAACTAACTATTCTTTATCTGAAACGTTTAACAGTTTTGTAATTTTTTTAACAAAACAAAGCTTTTTTTCTTCAAAACTATAAGATATATTTGTGCAATATGGTAGTCAGGGTTGTACAGTCCATTGCTGGGCCCCATAGCAATGTTTGGGGGGTTGTGAGGGTCACAATGATGATCAATCCTCTCTGGAGGCCACTGTTCTGCTCTTGTGAGCATGAGCTGGGATTATCACATATACAGTGAAGGCCTGTTTGGTCTTTTAGTTCTGGACTAAAAGACGAGCTGAGCAGGAGCCTCCATAGATGATGGACAAACATTCCCAGGCCCCTATCACCAGCAGCATAATTAGCTGCTCCAGCGTTAGTTTCACCAGAGGTGGTAGCCTTAAAAACGTCTGCATTTGATTATGTTTATTGACTACCAATGGTTAAACCATTAACACACAGCGTTTATTAAACTAAGGAAAACATTGCTTGAACTAAATCAAAGTATATTTGATTATAGAAATGTAATATTTACAAGTGTATGTGGTTCTGCATGTAGGTGAAACTTTCAGGAGCTTATCAAAGCTGATCATATTTGAGAACAAGCGTGATTGCTTAACATTTTTGCTCTAATGCAGGCATGTCAAACTCAATACCACAATTGGGCCAAATAATGAAAGTCTAAGGGCTAGACTTACTAAGCTGCGGGTTTGAAAAAGTGGGGATGTTGCCTATAGCAACCAATCAGATTCTAGCTATCATTTTGTAGAAGGTACTAAATAAATGAAAGCTAGAATCTGATTGGTTGCTATAGGCAACATCCCCACTTTTTCAAACCCGCAGCTTAGTAAATCTAGCCCTAAGACTTTGTGGGCGCCAAGAAAACTAAAAAGAGATAAATAACCATTGTTAGCACAAATGGCCAATACATTTGATAAAAAAATCAGCAAACTGTCACATAAATGTACCTGGACACCAACTTACCAAACAAATAATGATAATAATGAGCACAAACAGTCACAGATTACCAAGTCTCAAGCAGTTTGCATGAATTATGAATTATAAGGTTGACTGAACTCACGCAAACTGTTCTGTCATATTCAGTGCATTTTTATGTCATTTAATTGAATACAATAAAACATGGGCCACATTCCACTTGTTTTCCCATAGAAATGAGGGGCCGCAAAAAATATGCATTTGCGCGGCATACGGCCCACGGGACGTCAGTTTAAAATGTCTTGCACTACTGAAGTTCTCTACTCAGCCAACACCATAGTCACTTAACATGGCTCTAACTATTCTCTAGTTTCCAACTGACCACTACAGCAGACTTTTTGTAGCACAGGATTTCCCTGAACTTCTGTCTGGTGGAAACCAGCTCTTAGGGCACAGACCAGAAGGATGTGTATCCAACTGGGTCCAGGTCTAGGCCTACCAGAATTCTCTCTAGTCTTCTGCCTCCAGCAAGACACGTGACATTTAAACACTGATCTCGTTAATGAACTCTATACTAAGCTTCTTATAAGTATGACCAAACACCTGTAAAGAGGTTGAATGCTTTGTAAACCATAACAAAATATATATTTGGGTTGTTATTATTATTTTAAAATAGCAACTGAATGATTGCTATTCATTGTAGCATACTGATTTACAAACTACACATGGCACTTGTGTACTTTTCTATTTTTTATCAATTTATTGCATTTAAATTATTGTAGTTGACTAGAATGGTTTTAGACCTCAGTGACTTTCACAATTGCTGACATATTTATGGAATTTCAGGTAAATCCTCCAGATTATGGTGATTAAATAATAACAGCTGAAATATTAACTGATGCTATAGTCGAAATTATACCATAGCAGACCTAAGGCATAATCACGGTTAATTGGTACCTTTTCTAATTGTTCACAAAAATTAAAAGGTTTTATTTAGAAACCAGATCTAAAGAATTATTGCATCAAAAGTAAGCAGCAAGTTGGTCTAAGCCTTTAAGTTTGGATATGTGTTTGGCTTTTTTCTTTCTCAATCATGGTATCTTAATAAAATTTAGTACAAAAGTCTTTTATATTGTGTAGTTTTTAATGCAAGCTTTTTAGCTGTTGAATGTGTTTATACACTATGTGGGAGTTAAATAATTAATAATACATTTGTGCAAGGAGCCTGGAAACTTTCCATAACAAAATTAGCCAATGACCTAAAAACAAGATTCTCTTGTAGCATTCATAAGTTATTGTGCTGTTGATGTTTGAATTACCTTTTGTGAAATATACAGCAACTGCAATGTCCCATCTTGTTTCTGCAATGTATGAGCAGTATTTATTTCTGGCATGCAAAAATTTGAGAATTTATTAGTTGTGGGTAGAATTGTGAACCAGTGTGGCTATGTAAAATTGTTAATATGGCATTATTTGGGTTGCATTTCAAAGGATGCTTTACATTTGTGGGACAGTATAGCATAAAATAATGAACACAATCTCTACCAAATGACTGCTATTCTAGCCAGTGAATGACCAAGAAACCCATTTTCCTACCCAGCAAATCGCCTTCACCATGATACACAGCAAACTTATCATACATAGCAACCCGCCAGCAAGCAAACTTTACACTATGGTTAAATTCATAAACTAATAATGTGAGTTTTTGTCTTTTAATTACGTTGTGGAGATGTCATAACTTACATGTATATATTTCACAGATAAGTGACACAATTTCCATCCATGTATTGCACAGTGAAATCCTCCAATGACAGTCATATATTGCATAGAGACATCCCATTACCAGCCATATATTACGGAGATAACCTTTCAAATTAGCAGACATATATTGCTATATTGAGAATTCTATACAGACATGTATTGTACATATGCCCTCATTGCTATTGCACAGAAATATTCAATTTTTGATAGCTTTATATCTCAGACAAATACCTTCTGTGACAAGCCACACATTTCTGAGAAATAACTAGGGATGTGCACCGGCGACTTTTGAGGTCTCGTGTTTTGTGTTTTGGATCCGGATTTTCGTTATTTTTGAGGTTCGGATTTGTCTCGCAAAACACTTGACGAAAGGTCTCGGTTCGGATTTAAGGTATTGGATTCGGATTTTTTTTGAAAAAAACATAAAAAGTTTAAAAATCAAGTTTTTGGGCTTATTTTCACTCCTAGGCTATTATTAACCTCAATAACATTCAATAACAAGCATTTCCACTAATTTACAGTGTATTCTGAACACCTCACAATATAGTTATTAGTCCAAAACGTTGCAACAAGGTATCTTTCTGGACTGCGTAGAGGAGTGGGTCACCACAATATATATTAAAAACCCTGAACTTTTATGATTCGCACCAATAATTGTACCTGGACTGCGTAGAGGAGTGGGTCACCACAATATATTAAAAACCCTGAACTTTTATGAATCGCACCAATAAATGTACCTGGACTGCGTAGAGGAGTGGGTCACCACAATATATTAAAAACCCTGAACTTTTATGAATCGCACCAATAAATGTACCTGGACTGCGTAGAGGAGTGGGTCACCACAATATATTAAAAACCCTGAACTTTTATGAATCGCACCAATAAATGTACCTGGACTGCGTAGAGGAGTGGGTCACCACAATATATATTAAAAACCCTGAACTTTTATGATTCGCACCAATAATTGTACCTGGACTGCGTAGAGGAGTGGGTCACCACAATATATTAAAAACCCTGAACTTTTATGAATCGCACCAATAAATGTACCTGGACTGCGTAGAGGAGTGGGTCACCACAATATATTAAAAACCCTGAACTTTTATGAATCGCACCAATAAATGTACCTGGACTGCGTAGAGGAGTGGGTCACCACAATATATATAATAAGAAAACCATCAACTTGTTTGATTCGCACCAATAAATGTACCTGGACTGCGTAGAGGAGTGGGTCACCACAATATATATAATAAGAAAACCATCAACTTGTTTGATTCGCACCAATAAATGTACCTGGACTGCGTAGAGGAGTGGGTCACCACAATATATTAAAAACCCTGAACTTTTATGAATCGCACCAATAAATGTACCTGGACTGCGTAGAGGAGTGGGTCACCACAATATCTTAAAAACCCTGAACTTTTATGAATCGCACCAATAAATGTACCTGGACTGCGTAGAGGAGTGGGTCACCACAATATATTAAAAACCCTGAACTTTTATGAATCGCACCAATAAATGTACCTGGACTGCGTAGAGGAGTGGGTCACCACAATATCTTAAAAACCCTGAACTTTTATGAATCGCACCAATAAATGTACCTGGACTGCGTAGAGGAGTGGGTCACCACAATATATATAATAAGAAAACCATCAACTTGTTTGATTCGCACCAATAAATGTACCTGGACTGCGTAGAGGAGTGGGTCACCACAATATCTTAAAAACCCTGAACTTTTATGAATCGCACCAATAAATGTACCTGGACTGCGTAGAGGAGTGGGTCGCCACAATATATTAAAAACCCTGAACTTTTATGAATCGCACCAATAAATGTACCTGGACTGCGTAGAGGAGTGGGTCACCACAATATCTTAAAAACCCTGAACTTTTATGAATCGCACCAATAAATGTACCTGGACTGCGTAGAGGAGTGGGTCGCCACAATATATTAAAAACCCTGAACTTTTATGAATCGCACCAATAAATGTACCTGGACTGCGTAGAGGAGTGGGTCACCACAATATCTTAAAAACCCTGAACTTTTATGAATCGCACCAATAAATGTACCTGGACTGCGTAGAGGAGTGGGTCACCACAATATCTTAAAAACCCTGAACTTTTATGAATCGCACCAATAAATGTACCTGGACTGCGTAGAGGAGTGGGTCACCACAATATATTAAAAACCCTGAACTTTTATGAATCGCACCAATAAATGTACCTGGACTGCGTAGAGGAGTGGGTCACCACAATATATTAAAAACCCTGAACTTTTATGAATCGCACCAATAAATGTACCTGGACTGCGTAGAGGAGTGGGTCACCACAATATATATAATAAGAAAACCATCAACTTGTTTGATTCGCACCAATAAATGTACCTGGACTGCGTAGAGGAGTGGGTCACCACAATATATTAAAAACCCTGAACTTTTATGAATCGCACCAATAAATGTACCTGGACTGCGTAGAGGAGTGGGCACTGGGCACCACAATAAAATATATAAAAAACCTTCAACAGGTCTGCATTACACTACACATACGGCTGCTCCTCCATCCTCTCCATCATATACATGTTGGAGTTTTAGCGTGTGACAACCTCTTGTTTTTGATAATGTCAGTGCATTTTGAATATTTTTCAATTTGCCCCACACCACTGAATGTACTTTATCTATGATACGCATCTATCTATCTTGACTGCGTAGTGTGGTGGCCCCGGTACACAATTTGGTACCGGGGCCACAATAAAATAAATACACCCTCCACGTGTCAGACTTCCACCAAACAAGTATCTGGACTGCGTAGTGGGGTGGCCCCGGTACCCAACTTGATACCGGGGCCACAATAAAATAAATACACCCTCCACGTGTCAGAATTCCACCAAACAAGTATCTGGACTGCGTAGTGGGGTGGCCCCGGTACCCAACTTGATACCGGGGCCACAATAAAATAAATACACCCTCCACGTGTCAGAATTCCACCAAACAAGTATCTGGACTGCGTAGTGGGGTGGCCCCGGTACCCAACTTGATACCGGGGCCACAATAAAATAAATACACCCTCCACGTGTCAGAATTCCACCAAACAAGTATCTGGACTGCGTAGTGGGGTGGCCCCGGTACCCAACTTGATACCGGGGCCACAATACCTCCTCCAAACATGCTACAGACAATTCGTCATTGAGATCCCATTAAGTATGTTAAAGACAGACAGGGTCCAAGTGTTATTAGTTGACTTTGTAAAGAAAAAAACTGTCCCTGTTGCACATAGTCGTGCAATGAAGACTTACTTTTTCATTTAAAGGCACGATCTTTCAAGTGTAGTGTTTGTAAGTCTAAGTCATATTATACTTTTGGTAAAATTGGTTTTTTTTGTTCCTCTTTATGTTAATTAATTAGTAATAGAATTAAAGTAGGAAATAGAATTAAATAGAATTAAAGTAGGAAATAGAATTAAATAGAATTAAAGTAGGAAATAGAGTGGTATAGAGTTGTAGTGTGGTATAGATAGAGTGGTCCACACAATATAATAATAAAACCCTCAACTGGTCTGAATTCCACCAAACAAGTATCTTGACTGCGTAGTGTGGTGGCCCCGGTACACAATTTGGTACCGAGGCCACAATATAATTTAAAAACCCTCCACGTGTCGGAATTCCACCAAACAAGTATCTGGACTGCATAGTGGGGTGGCCCCGGTACCCAATTTGATACCGGGGCCACATTACCTCCTCCAATTTCCAAGTGTAGTGTTTATAACATCTTAACACTACACTAATTCTAGCACGTCAAAACCTCTTGTTTTAAATAATGACAGGGCATTTAACTTTTGATTTAATTTATTGAATTTGTTGGCATTTTCTTTTACTTTTTGAACATGGCAAACGACTGTTGAATGGTCACATAATGCCAAAAAAAAAGGTGCAAGATGGAATTGTCCTTGGGCCCTCCCACCCACCCTTATGTTGTTGAAATAGGACATGCACACTTTAACAAACCAATCATTTCAGCGACAGGGCCTACCAAACAACTGTGGCTGAAATGATTGGTTTGTTTGGGCCCCCACACCAATAAAACAATTCATCTCTCCCTGTACAAACTAAACAGGCTCTACTGAGGAAAGATGTCGTCCTTATCCTCAACCTCTGATTCCTCTCCCCCTACAGTGTGTACTTCCTCCTCCTCACACATTATCAATTCGTCCCCGCTGGACTCCACAACCACAGTCCCTCTGTACTGTCTGGAGGGCAGTGCTGTACTTCATTGAGGAATTGATTATTCATTTTTATAAACATCATTTTTTCAACGTTGTGAGGAAGCAACCTCCTTCGCCGCTCACTGACCAGGTTCCCCGCTGCACTAAAAACTCTTTCCGAGTACACACTGGAGGGGGGACAACTCAGTTAAAAAATAGAGCCAGTTTGTACAGGGGCTTCCAAACTGCCTTTTGGAGTTCTACCACGTCACTACCTCTAGTTAATTTAGATTGCAAGGCTTGTAAATATAAATACTTTGAAGATAAAAAAAAGCAGGCTGCACAGACTGTGGAGCTAGAAAGTGAAATTAAATGGACCACGTTACTTTGGTGGCTATCTATGCCCCCCCCCCCCCCGCCCTACACTTGTAGTTGAATATAAATAAAGCAGCCTGCATAGACTGTAGAACTAGCAATTCAAATATACAAAGAAATGGACAAAGGCAGTTTGGTATCTGTCTGCATCAGATCCCCTCTCCACTAGGAGTAAAACAGAAAACTTTTCAGCCGTTATATAATCTAGAATATAAATAGAAATTGAGAAATGCAATTTGGTATCTGTCTGCATCATAATCATCAACATCCTCCTCAGCGCCAGCTACATCAATATCCTCCTCCCAGTGCACAACATTCACACCTTCATTAGCCAAATCTGTAACTGGACTGTGGGTGATCCTTCCAGCATATGCAGAGGGCGTGCTGCAAATGCTGGATGGAGTCACCTCTTCCCGTACAGTGATGGGAAGGTCAGGGTTCACAACCAACAACACCCTTGGACTCGCCTTGGGGATTTGTGATGTCATCTGTTTAGAAGGCAGAGTTCTTTGCTGTTTTGTTGTTGTTGCTGACAGCATAACTCTCTTAAATTTTTTGTAGGGGGGGGGAGGAGGGCTTTGATCCTTGGGTGAAGTTGGACCACTAGTCATGAACACGGGACAGGGCCTAAGCCGTTCCTTGCCACTACTTGTCGTAATTGGCATATTGCCAACTTTACGTTTCTCCTCAGATGATTTTAAGTTTCTTTTTTTGCTGTTTTTTGAGAACTTGGGCTTTTTGGATTTTACATGCCCTGTACTAGGAGATTGGGCATCGTGCTTGCCAGACGACGTTGATGGCATTTCATCGTCTATGTCATGACTAGTGGCAGCAGCTTCAGCATTAGGAGGAAGTGGGTCTTGATCTTTCCCTACTTTATCCTCCAAATTTTTGCTCTCCATTATATGTAGCACAAGATACTGCAGAATGTGTGAACTTGGTAATATTGCAGTACCAATGGACTTATAATGCTGGATTGGTTTTGCAAATTTGGTTATAATTATTATATATTTTTTTTTTTTTTTAATTTTTAATTTTTTTTTACTTTTTTTTTATTTTTTACAAACTTGGGAATAATGGGGAAATAACTATGCCCTTAGAAGCACAGAGCACAGGACACAGCACCACTGGACTGAACAGGACACGGCACAGGACCCAGCAGCACTACGGAACTCAGCAGGACAGAGCACAGGACACAGCACCACTGGACTGATACTGCAGAATGTGTAAACTTTGTAATATTGCAGTACCACTGGACTTTTACTGCTGAATGTGTGAACTTGGTAATATTGCAGTACCAATGGACTTATAATGCTGGATTGGTTTTGCAAATTTGGTTATAATTATTATATTTTTTATTTTTTTTTTTTAATTTTTTATTTTTTTTTACTTTTTTTTTATTTTTTACAAACTTGGGAATAATGGGGAAATAACTATGCCCTTAGAAGCACAGAGCACAGGACACAGCACCACTGGACTGAACAGGACACGGCACAGGACCCAGCAGCACTACGGAACTCAGCAGGACAGAGCACAGGACACAGCACCACTGGACTGATACTGCAGAATGTGTAAACTTTGTAATATTGCAGTACCACTGGACTTTTGCTGCTGAATGTGTGAACTTGGTAATATTGCAGTACCAATGGGCTTATACTGCAGGATTGGTTGTGAAAATTTTGTGGTAATTAAAAAATATTAAAGTAGTTTTTGGTATTTTATAAAAAAAAATTTTTTTTATTTTTTTAAACACAGGGGAATATTGGGGAAATAACTATGCCCTTAGAAGCACAGAGCACAGGACACAGCACCACTGGACTGAACAGGACACAGCACAGGACCCAGCAGCACCACTGACCTCAGAAGGACAGAGCACAGCACACAGCACCACTGGACTGATACTGCAGAACACAGCACAGCACAGCACAGCACAGCACAGCACTAAACAGCACAGAACTAAACAGCACAGAACTAAACAGCACAGAACTAAACAGCACAGAGGACCACCTAACACACCCTCCCTCTACCCTGATCAATGCCCGAGTGAAGATGGCGGCGACTAGCGGGGAATTTATAGGATCCGAGTATCGCGAGATCCGACAACGGGATTATGAGTCAGAGCCTCAGTTTCACTTTTGAATTTGGCGCCAATACCCGGATCTGTCTCGGATCCGACTCGGATCCGCAACGTTCGGGTGGGCTCGGATTTCAGAAATCCGAGCGCGCTCATCCCTAGAAATAACCCCATTGCAGATCATATACTGTAAAAATATGCTTTTTCTAGCTTTAACCTACAAAGATAGGTACCTATGGGGTGGACAGTTGGGTGGGGGGGGGGGATCTGTGAAATGGGCAGGAGAGTGCCTGCTACCCGTTTTACAGATCTCCCCCAACTGCCCACCATATGTTATACATGAGCCGCTTAAATGCCAGTCATATATTACAGAGATTGGGCCCCGCAACCAACAGCCAACCACCATCATCCCAGTAATTTACCAGTGAAGGGTAGACCCACTTCAGATCTTCCTAGGAGCTTCACATTGCTTGGTGTTTCAGCATCATTCTGAATAGCGAGTGGGCACTCATTGGTACAGAATGGCCCAAGAATCTGCAAGCCAGTTGAGTGTAGGCGAAAGAAGAAAGTGCCTCCATCAGGATCATTCACGCCTATGAATATCTAATGTTGCTGCGGCTGCATATATTAGAGGGAATGTTGAACAGTGAGCAATGCTTAATCTGCATACATTTGTTTTCAGATATTTAATATGGTTCATAATTTATTGCTAGATGTCATTGTTATCCTAATGCAAAATGAAATGATACTTAGAAAGATCAAGTAATAATGGTTTCAATTAAAGCCCCGTCACTGTGTGCCATCTGATATATACATGAGGGAGGTAATGCCAGAAGCTTTAGCAGGCTGAGATAGAATGTTAGTGGTAGCTGGTTACTCACTCTAATAGCTTGTTACAAGGGGATGTTATAGTCCTCTCCACATCAATCTTTGCCTCTTCCTGAGGTAAATATTTGATAAAACACTGTTCACTTACTGATCCATGAGGTACCTTGTCATGGTTTCTCCCCATATGATGAAGTGGCCCCTATATGCATTAGGTGCTTAATGATTAACATTTGGAATCACTGCTAGTCAGACTCCTAGTGCCTCAATGTCAGACTCCTTGTCCATCATCTAATCTGCCAGGTTGTCCATTTATCTCTCCCTCTCTATAGAGTACCAGAGATTGACTTTATGCCCCTCCCTCACATAGTAGAGCTCATTGATAACTATGATAACTGATAATTTTTTTTTTTAAACTGCCTTTCCCATGAGGCTCAGAGTTTCAGCTTCCTCTGTCTGACATAGATCAGAAGTTAGGCACCAGATTTACTAAAACAAACAATTCCACCAGCAATATACTCACAATGTACCAGATAATATGAGATATTAGAGCTGCTAAAAGTATAAATCTACATTTGTAGACTATTTTTTAATAAGGGATTAGTTCTTAAATAGAACCTTTAATGTTAACTCTGTGCTGCTATAGATAAGGTCTCCAGGATTGAAAACACCATTCTAATTATAACACGATCTTTGAGATCTAACAAAAGATCTGAAGACTGAATTCTAGCCATCTCTTTATATTACCAAACCATCTGCCTGCCAGCCTTACCTTCTGAATGACAAAATGATCTACTAAACATATTTGAAATAAAGCCACCCATTTCCTGGTCGTTTAAAACTTTATTTGACCAATAATACTCCATTGTGCCCAATTTTTTTTCTCCTTAGTATATTATTTTAGGCTTCAAAGAATGAAGTCGTTTACACATATTTGTCTATCTCCAAATATATTGAAACCTTTTAATTTAGATACCCCTTCTTCAATGTTTAGAGTTATGTGAAGCAAAAATGTGCAATTTTGCTGCCAAACCTCCTTCTCATTTATAAACAAACTAACCTGAATAGGACCAAGAATTGAGCCGAACTGAATGTACACCAACCATGCTCAGAGATTTACAGGTTTGAGTACTAGTTCCCCCACCATCAAAAATACGTCCGCACCTTTCATTGTTCAGCACCAGATACAAAATATTAGGTGATGAATACAGCTTCATCTTTGGAAGAAAAGGGATGCTTTCTGAGGGTTTGAGAGAGGAACTAGACCTTGGATGTGCTTGGCTCTAGATATGAGCAAAGTTACAAAGACATTTTGTGCAGCAGCCAATTTCTGATGATACAATCCTCACGTTCCACGTTTGCTCTACCATTCCGCAGAATGGCATTCCACACTGTATACGTAAATTTTGCATTCCGCTGAGCTGGTCAACAATGGTGTTGACTTATTATGCCCTCTGGTTTGGTTGATATACGACTGGAATTTCTGGACAGACACATAAGGCATAAAATGCTAAATTCTGCAGCCATATAAAGAATGATTTGAATATTTTTTAAAGTTTTGCAGACATTGCTGAGATTATCAGCTATGATGTTGTAAATAAAACAGTTGCATTCAACGGTCCTCTGTTGTTGCATTAGAACCTTTGCTGTTCTAGACAGAACTTTATTTTTATTTATTTTTGTACTTTTCCTAGTAATGACAATAAGATGTCATTGAGTGAATTTTCTTTGTGAATTAACAAAACCTGCTGATTTACGATGGTTAGTCTTGTTGCTAGATACAAGTCCTTTGATAAACCTTGTAGAAGTTAGATTTTTATTTTTACTTTAAATTTCATAGGGCTGGGTTATGCAGACAGATTTTTTAATTCACCACAGGTTAATTATATTCTAATTTAGCTTCATAAACAGACACCTACAGAAGTAAATACTGATATTTCTTTACACTATTTAGGATTCGAAAAGGTAGTAGACAGAGGTAAAAGGAAATAATGGTCAACTGAAAAGCCATCTATGCCATTTGTTCCATATTACACAATGAAAATAAATCTTGAAGACTTTTCTCATTGCATTAAAGTATATGTAACACGAACAAATGTTAATATGTACAAAAATAATATAATAGCATATTTCAATGTGCTGTGTACAAATACAGTACATTGGTAAATATTTGTTATTTTCACACATTTCTATAAATGACTAATAAATTACAGTATATGCTTAAGTATGTAACAAAACATAAAAATAATTCAAAAGAAGTAACATGCTTTGGTAGATTCTACCATGTGGCTCCCGGCATTTACCCAAAGGTGAACGCTAAAGGCCTAGAAACAAAATAGGATATATTTAAACTAAATCAATTCACAGGAAAGCAAAAGTACAGTCAATAGAAGAATGACACAGATATGTAGGTTTCTATTCAGTACGTCCTTTAACTGTCTATTGTTTTTGGCTGAGAATATTGTAATATTATATTATGTACCACTTTAAATCCATATATAGAAAATATAGATATGTAAGTCATAGTTAAGAGTAATCAACAATTTCTTGTGAAAATATAAAAGATATATATATTTATTTATTTATTTATTTATTTCAATAAAGCAATACCTTATGTCAAATCCTACGTAATCCACCCACCTTCTCCTACACTCCCCAATCCAACCTCAATTCATTTCAAGATAAAAGCTCAGCACTCATCTCTTCATCTCCACTTACGACCTGCCCCTTTGATTCTAATATTTCCCCACTCCTCTGCTCCCTCTCCCCACTGCATGCCCATCTTTCACTCATCCACCTCCCCCAACATTCCACTGAGACTATACTCATAAAAGTGAGCAATGATCTACTTACAGCAGAATCTAAGGGTCACCTCTCAATACTAATCCTACTAGACCTCTCTGCTGCTTTTGACAATTTTAATCACCATCTTCAACTGCATACCCTTCACTCCTTTGGCCTTCATGACACAGTTATTTAACCTCCTAACTATTGAACCACTTCTTAGTGTGTTTACTGCTGTCACATCCTCACTCCACTCATACTATCTGTTGTCTCAGACCCCCTTTTATTACTGTATACCTCTTCTCTTGGGGAACTAAATCCATTATACGGCCTCCATTACCACCTCTATGCTAACTACACTCATATAGAGATTATCATCTTCCCTGTCACTGACTTGGTATCACACTTGACTTTGTAGACTACTGTATTTCTCACATCTAGTTTATCTCCCACTTCATCTCCCTACTATGCACAATCAGACTCTCCTACAGCCTTCAAATTTTTAAATGCTCTCTGAAAACCCATCTCATTATTAGAGTTTACCTTACCCTCATGTAAGCTACTCACACTAGTACACCTTCACAACTGTCCCAATCTCTGAGCCACACTATCTCTGCTTGTTTCAAAAGTTCCCTACCCTTTATTATCATGTCTGCATTTATTTTGATTACCGTGTATGTTCCAGTTTTGGAAATGTCCTGTTTTCCCCACTGTCCGACGCTGCAGAGCACTGTGCCATAAATCAATAATAGCAAAATATATATTGGACAAATTGCTCTGGCCACATAAATGAGTCTTCTTACTTTTGTAATAAATGCAATAACATCAAATACAATGATAATAACAATGCCTCACCCTACACTTAGCTCTCTACCAGTGGCGGATCCAGGGGGGGGGAGGGGGGCGTTTGAGGGGATCGCAGGGGATTGCTGCCGACAGCTGCACACTGTGCAGGTCCGTTCAGCAGTGACAGTGTGCTGCCTGGCTGCTCTGATTGTGTTTTAAACACAATCAGAGCAGCGAGGCAGCATACTGTCACTGCCAAGCGGACCTGCACATAGTGTTCAGCCACCGGCAGCCTTAGAAATCAGGAAGGGGACGGGGCCTAAATCGCCCCCCCCCCCCCCCCCCCTAAAATCACCCCGGGTAAAGCAATTGTCTAGATCCGCCCCTGCTCTCTGCACATATCTCTCACCACTGTCTTCTCTATTTGAAGAGAAGGGGTTTTAGACTATCTGATCTTGTGGAACTGAGCGATGTTGTGTGGTTCTTGTTGCCAAATGTAAGTTTCAGTGGTTCCAATTCTGAACAGCAACCCACAACCACTGTGTCACAGAACCCCCAACACATTCTGCTCTCTCTATTTGGTTGGCCAGCAATTATGGCATTGATCGTCCTATCCTGCCCATCCAAGCTGTACCTATGTAGTTTGTATCTTTGTTGCAGGGAAAGGTAAAGATACAGAGCCTGAGTCATTAAGGAAAGTAAAGCATAAAAAAGGAGTAACTTTGCACCTGGGCAATGTTGCATTGGTAGGGGAGGTAAATTTAAAATGTGGGGACAGATTTATAGTTGGTGTAAGGCATGTCCTAGATCAACTTTAAATTTCAGTGTAAAAATAACGCTATCAAATATTTGTGTGCCACATGAAATAACAGCCAGTATTTAACTTATGTGCAAAACAATAAACTAATTTGCAGCTCTTGCATTGTAACATGGTTTGTCCAGGAGCAAAGTTACTCATTTTTTTTGGTTTGCGCTCCTTAATGACTCAGGCCCTAAAAGGTCAGATGACAGGATACTTGCACAGTTAGACTTAATTGAATTGTACTTTTCATAATTTCTCTATCAAAAGGTACTAAAGGAACAAAAAGGCTGTTACTTAATTCAAGTATCATATTTAATATATTAATGGTAATGCAAACTTAAAGTGATATTTAAATTAGGGGTGAACGGGTTCGGATTTTTGAAATCCGAACACCCCCGAACAGTGCCGTTCCGAGCACTGTTCGGTGATTCCTGCCCAACGCAAAAACTCAGAACGAGGCAAAACATCATCATCCCGCCGTCGGATCTCGCGAGATCCGGATTCTTATTATTTCCCGCTTCCCGCCGCCATCTTCACTCGGGCATTGGAGAGGGAAGAGGGAGGGTGTGTGGTGGTGTCCTCAGTCCTGCTCAGTCCAGTGGTGCTGTCCGTTGCTCTGTCCTGCTCAGTCCAGTGGTGCTGTCCTGCTTAGTCCAGTGGTGCTGTCCTGTGCTCTGTCCTGCTCAGTCCAGTGGTGGTGCTGCCATAATTCCAGTGGTGCTGTCCTGTGTTGTCCTGTGCTGCTTAAGTCCAGTCCAGTGGCACTACCATATAAGTCCAGTCCAGTGGTGCTGTCATGTGTCCATTCCAGTGGTACAGCCATTTAAATCCAGTGGTGCTGTCCTGCTCAGTCCAGTGGTGCTGTCCTGCTCAGTCCAGTGGTGCTGTCCTGTGCTCTGTCCTGCTCAGTCCAGTGGTGGTGCTGCCATAATTCCAGTGGTGTTGTCCTGTGCTGCTTAAGTCCAGTCCAGTGGCACTGCCATATAAGTCCAGTCCAGTGGTGCTGTCCTGTGTCCAGTCCAGTGGTACAGCCATTTAAATCCAGTGGTGCTGTCCTGTGCTCTGTCCTGCTCAGTCCAGTGGTGCTCTCCTGTGCCGCATATAATTTTTAAAGGCTTTGCCGAGTGTGTGTGTGGTTTAGGGGTACGCTCTCTTGTGCTGCATATAATGGAGAACAAAAATTTGGAGGATAAAGTAGGGAAAGATCAAGAACCACTTCCTCCTAATGCTGAAGCTGCTGCCACTAGTCATGACATAGACGATGAAATGCCATCAACGTCGTCTGCCAAGGCCGATGCCCAATGTCATAGTAGAGGGCATGTAAAATCCAAAAAGCCAAAGTTCACTAAAATTATCCAAAAAAAAGAAATTAAAATCATCTGAAGAGAAACGTAAACTTGCCAATATGCCATTTACGTCACGGAGTGGCAAGGAACGGCTTAGGCCCTGGCCCGTGTTCATGACTAGTGGTTCAGCTTCACACAACAATCTAAGCCCTCCTCCCCCCCCCTCTAAAAAATTTAAGAGAGTTAAGCTGTCATCAAAAACACAGCAAACAACTCTACCTTCTAAAGACATGGCATCACAAATCCCCAAGGCGAGTCCAAGGGTGTTGGTGGTTGCGATGCCTGAGCTTCCCATCACTGTACGGGAAGAGGTGGCTCCTTCCACCATTTGCAGCACGCCCTCTGCATATGCTGGAAGGATCACCCACAGTGCAGTTCCAGATTTTGATAATGAAGGTGTCAATGTTGTACACCAGGAGGAGGATATTGATGTAGCTGGCGCTGAGGAGGAAGTTGACGAGGAGGATGCTGATGTGGTTTGCTTAAATGAGGAACCAGGGGGGAAAAGTTGTTGTCCATGGGATGAAAAAGCCCATCGTCATGCCTGGGCAGAAGACCAATAAATCCACCTCTTTGGTCTGGAATTATTTCTATTCCAATCCGGACAACAAATGTATTGCCATATGTAGCTTATGTAAAGCTGCAATAAGCAGGGGTAAGGATCTTGGCCACCTAGGGACATCCTCCCTTATACGTCACCTGAAGACCCTTCTTAATTCTGTGTTTAGTTCAGGAACTGTGGCTAGGACCGTCAGCAGTCCAGGGACACCTAAATCCCTTGGTCCTGTTGTATCCACACCAGTAAAACCCTCCTCGTCAATTTCCACCTCGATCCGGATCGGAGTTAGTCCTGCAGGCCATGTCACCGGCATGACTGAGTCCTCTTCAATCTGGGATTCTTCTGGAGGATCCTGCAGCGCTACGCCTACTACTGCCGCTGCTGCTGTTGCTGCTGGGAGTCGGTCATCTTCCCAGAGGGGAAGTCATAAGACCGCTACGTCTTTCACTAAGCAATTGACCGTACAACAGTCATTTGCCATGAGGACGAAGTACGACAGCAGTCATCCTATTGCAAAGCGGATAACTGCGGCCTTGACAGCTATGTTGGTGTTAGACGTGCGTCCGGTGTCCGCCATCAGTGGAGTGGGATTTACACGGTTGATGGAGGTATTGTGTCCCCGGTACCAAATCCCTTCTAGATTCCACTTCACTAGGCAGGCGATACCCGGGATGTACAGAGAAGTATGAAAAAGTGTCTTCTGTGCTCTGAAAAATGCGGTTGTACCCACTGTCCACTTAACCATGGACATGTGGACAAGTGGTTCAGGGCAAACTAAGGACTATATGACTGTGACAGCCCACTGGGTAGATGCATCGCCTTCCGCAGCAACAGCAGCAGCAGCATCAGTAGCAGTATCTCCGAAATGCCTGCTCGTTCCAAGGCAGGCAACGTTGTGTATCACCGGTTTCAGTAAGAGGCACAACGCCGACAACCTCTTAGAGAAACTGAGGGAAATCATCTCGCAGTGGCTTACCCCACTTAGACTCTCCTGGGGATTTGTGGTGTCGGACAACGCCAGTAACATTGTGCGGGCATTACACAATAAATTTGGTGGTGCAGCATTATCTTAAAAGTGACAGGTGTGTGCAGGATATGCTTGCAGTGGCCCACAAAATTGCGGGACACTTTCGCCATTCTGCCACTGCCTACCGAAGACTGGAGCACCATCAAAAACGCCTGAACCTGCCCTGCCATCACCTCAAACAAGAGGCTGTGATGCGCTAGAACTCCACCCTCTATATGCTGCAGAGGATGGAGGAGCAGCAAAAGGCTATTCAAGCCTACACAGCCACCTACGACATAGGCAAAGGAGTGGGGATGCACCTGAGTCAAGCGCAGTGGAGACTGATTTCCATGTTGTGCAAGGTTCTCCAGCCGTTTGAACTTGCCACACGAGAAGTCAGTTCCGACACTGCCAGCTTGAGTCAGGTGATTCCCCTGATCAGGCTGTTGCAGAAGCAGCTGTAGAAAGTGAGGGAGGAGCTGGTAAAGCATTGCGATTCCACAAAGCATGTAGCTCTTGTGGATGAAGCCCTTTGTACTCTTTGCCAGGATCCGAGGGTGGTCAGTCTTTTAAAGTCAGAGGAATACATTCTGGCCACCGTGCTCGATCCTCGGTTTAAAGTGTATGTTGTGTCTCTGTTTCCAGCGGACACAAGTCTACAGCGGTGCAAAGACCTGCTTATCAGGAGATTGTCATCTGAAGAGGACCGTGACATGGCAACAGCTCCTCCTTCATTTTCTTCCACACCTGTGGCTGCAGAGCAGGCAGGAGTGAATTTGAACATCTGGTCCGGACTGAAGGACCTGCCAACGATTGCTGACATGTCTACTGTCGCTGCATTGGATGCTGTCACCATTGAAAAAATGGTGGAGGATTACTTTGGTGACAGCATCCAAGTAGACATATCAGACAGTCCTTACTTGTACTGGCAGGAAAAAAAGGCAGTTTTGAAGCCCCTGTACAAACTGGCTCTATTTTACCTGAGTTGTCCCACCTCCAGTGTGTACTCAGAAAGAGTTTTTAGTGCAGTGGGGAACCTGGTCAGTGAGCGGCGAAGGAGGTTGCTTCCGCAAAATGTGGAGAAGATGATGTTCATCAAAATGAATTATCAATTCTTCAATGAAGACCAGCAATGACCTCCAGAGACTATAGAGGGACCTGTGATTGTGGAGTCCAGCGGAGACGAATTGATAATGTGTGAGGATGAGGAAGTACACACTGAAGGGGGAGAGGAATCAGAGGATGATGATGAAGACGACATCTTGCCTCAGTAGAGCAAGTTTACTTTGTACAGGGAGAGATGAATTGCTTTTTTTGTGTGGGGGCCCAAACAAACCAATCATTTCAGCCACAGTGGTTTGGTAGGCCCTGTCGCTGAAATGATTGGTTTGTTAAAGTGTGTATGTCCTTTTTCCGCAACATAAGGGTGGGTGGGAGATTCCAAGGACAATTCCATCTTGCACCTCTTTTTTTTCTTTGCCAGCTCGTTTTGTGGGGGTCCAAACGAACCAATCATTTCAGCCACAGTTTTGTAGGCCCTGTCGCTGAAATGATTGGTTTGTTAAAGTGCGCATGTCCTATTTCCCCAACATAAGGGTGGGTGAGAGGGCCCAAGGACAATTCCATCTTGCACCACTTTTTTTGGCATTATGTGCTCTTTGGGGCCTAGTTTTTCAAACTACCATCCTGTCTGCCACTGCAGTGCCACTCCTAGATGGGCCACGTGTTTGTGCCGCCAACTTGTGTCGCTTATCTTAGTCATCCAGCTACCTCGGTGCAACCTTTTGGCCTAAAAACAATATTGTGAGGTGTGAGGTGTTCAGAATAGACTGGAAATGAGTGGAAATTAATGTTATTGAGGTTACTAATAGCGTAGGAGTGGGAAAAAAAACAAAAATCTGTATTTTAGCAGTTTTTATGCTTTTTTAAAAAAAATCAGAACCCAAAACCCAAAACCTTGAGGGGGGTGTTTTGGCAAAACCCATTAGAACCCAAAACCTGAAGGTAATCAGAACCCAGAACCCAAAACCCAAAACGCGAAAAGTGGCCGGTGCACATCTCTAATTTAAATACAGACTTTTTTTGCAGTGAAAATGATATGCAAAACCAGAACACCTTCAAGTTTGTAATACCTTCATCCAGCATACCTCATTTTGTGACTTATTAATGCAGAATATACCAAGTTAACCAAGTATTCCTTTATATAATGGACTGTAAAGTAGAACAATTGTGTTCTCGAATAGAGTATGAAGAATTGGTAATATTATGAAGTTGTTTACCCATTTATGTAAGACAAATCATAAACCCCAGCCAGACATCATCAAGCAATGCATATAGATTAATCCCTGTTTCATACAGCAAGTGGAGACACATAGACCTACCACATCAACCTTTTCATTTAAAAAATGTTGTATAGATTTGGTAAAGAGAACCCAGAGCCTATAGTACCTGCATTCCTGCATTAAATGGATCATCGAGATCTCAAGCTTGTTATATAACAGAAATTTATGTCAAGTTTGGACTCAAACCAAATAGTTTAAAAACGTTCACAAGTTATCACATAGATTCTTTACTTGCAAAAAATAAATATAATTGTACATGGCATACTATGCGGTGGTCAAAGTGGATTTTAGAAGTGGCGGTATGGAAAATGTAAGTGAATGGAATTTGATAGTGTTACAATGAAGGTAGTAGGAGAAGTGGCGGTATGACATGCCACTGTATACCAGCCCACTTTGACCACTGATCCTATGGTCAAAATACACAGCATGCAACAAAGTATGAGGCACTTGACTCTTTCCCAAGTCATCAAGGAATTTTATTATGAAAATGAAGATTGCTCAGAGATAAAATTTGGTTTTGTTTTCCAGCAAACAAAAAGTGTGATCCACCATTTCCATATATGCAAGGTAATCTTCCACAGGGTTTCCTGTTAAAGATCTTTCACCACCACCATACTTGTGCTTTACTTGGGGACATTTAGGAAATCTGGTACACAGGAAAAAGTTGATATTGACCATAACAATCAGTAGTCAATTCTTGTTTTTGAGATATGTAAATTTATTGGAAAATGTTAATCAGATCATTTTTTTCTGTAGCAGTGTCATGCTTTACTAACAATTTTGTTTTAATCTAATCTTTCCAAGCTTGTTTTTCCTTCCAATTGTTATATTTGGTTCGGATTCTCATTTAAAATGTGTTTTTCAGCATATTAAATTAATTGCTACTTTGGCTTTCAAATGCAACATGCTGAGAGAAGATCTTGTAGTGTCTCTAATGACTAGGGTTTATATTTCTGCTCTCCAAATTACCTCCAGCATAACCAAACATATGTCTTTGGTACTTACATTTTCTCTACACAGATTGTTAGAAAATCCTAATTATTTACATTTATTAGAAGGATTTTAGTATAGTTATGGTATGCTAACATCATTGTTAAAATATGCTGGATTGTTTTTACTTAGCTTTCCTTTAAATCTTGTCACTCTTTCACTCTTTCCATGTATTAAAGAATTGTTGAATGCAGAGAAGTTTATAAATAAATATATGAGCGCAGTTAACGCATAACCTTTTTCTCTGTAAAAGACCTCTACCTTAATTGTTCCTGCTGTTACTCCCACACCTCCAACAAACAGCTTCATATTGCCTCGTTAGCATTATCAACGTACTAAGAGCATGCACCGTATAATTCCACAGATCATGATGTAGAACAGAGGTGCACGACCAGGGGCAGACTGGGCTGGGGGCTTGGGGTCATCTGCCCCCCCTGGTCGAGTCTCATAGTGGGCTACCTTGGGCTGGGTCACCGGGCCACCTGCATTTTTTCTACTTTAAAATGTTTCTAATAGGCTGCTGATTTGAGTCTTGCCCCCCAATTAATCTTGACCTCCAATTAAATTAAAAATTAAAAATTAAAAAATTAAAATTCTTTCTTTAAGGCTATGTACACACTGGAGCATTTTCGTCCAAAAATAGGGCAAATCAGCCAACATACGACCGTTGGGTCGGAAGTCGAGTTAGTGTGTGTATTGACACGATGGTCAAAAGTCATACCAAAGTGTCAATTGTCGGCTCATTTGATTGGTCGTACTGTTTAATATTTTCTGACCAATCCACCTATTGATCATGTAGTGTGTATAATTTTCCGATAGATCCACAACCTAGTGCCGAAAGTTCCGCGAGCTGCGACTCCTTTGGGGGCGTGTGTATGTTAATTGCTGATGCCTGTACCAGTCCCACATGGTGTGGTGTCCGCACGTCACTCTTTTTATAATTAGGTGCTTCTAGCGGTAAAGCAGTAGCAGGTGTCTATTGCATTAATGTATATAGCATATGTCTGCCAGTTTAATTATAAATCTTTGTCAGTGTAGTCTTATAAAACACACAGTTTTATTTATATGTGTATTGCTTATGTCTGCCTCCTATGTGTCACTTTATTGTACACTCAATACACATTAATTAAAAGGTTAAATGTGTATTACATGTCTGCCTGCACAATTAAATACATTTTTGTATATAACACACGTTTTTGTGTTTTCTATAGATGTGTATAGATGTGTATTTTATATATGTCTGGTTGTATATTAGTACACCTGTGTAAATTGTTCTGCATCCTGCACCTGTGTTCTGTAAAACCAGTTACATGTACATTTAAGATGTTTTATAATCAAACCTTTATTTCTTTATTTACTTGTTATTGCATATATTTGTAAAACATCCAACAGATTTATTGTTGAATTATTCTTTAAAAACGTGTAAATTAAAAAAATAAAAAATGAAACGTTTCAATATATTTTTATTATTACATTTTACTTTTTAATACTGAAACTGCTTAGTGTTTTGTGGCATAAGCCCCTGAAAAAACTGAAATATCTCCATGAAGTTTTTTTATATTTTTTTTTTGTCCTCAATTCTTTAAAATATTCGTCAAGCTTTTCCATTTTGTCTACCACACCCTGCAAAGGACTACCAACATTTCCGTCTCCCTCAGAACTTTCGTCTTGGATCTATGACTAAAGGAAAAAAAAGTTTAGCATTTAACTTCTATATCTGTAATAAAGTTTAGTTCTTTTCCAACTCCGAGTAAAGTCCCAATGTGCTCACCGTCTACACTGCTCGTAATAACTTTATGTTGTGGTCCCTCCTGTTGCATCTCCGCACATGTGCAAATTACCTCCACAGGTTCTGTAAAACAGGCGCCATTTTGGTTATTATAACGGTATACGTTTCTTGCCAAAGCATTTTACAGTTTCCACAAGTGACTTCAAATACCTTCTTTTAATACAACTTTTTTTTCTTCAGATTCGGTATCTGTTTTTTCAGCTTTAATAAGTACGTGTTCAACGTTAAAATTTTCGGTACCTACGCAACACGTCATCGTGCATTCTTCTTTCTGGAAGTAATACAACATTTTTAATATACTATATACTATTGTCAGTCGTTTATCTACAAATTCATTTACAAGTCCTGCAAGCAGTCAAACTCACTTTTTTTTAATGTTTCTACGAATTCGCATCAGTCTCCTTTGTTCTTTATGTTTTACGTCTGTATGTTTTATGCTTCTGTACTTGAGATTTATTTATTTTCTTTACAAGTTTCTTCTTAATTTGTTTTAGTAATTTCTAAATAATTAGTTCCTTTCTGATATTAACTCTTCTGTATTTTCTCTTTTGGCAGTCGTAGTCATACTAGTCCAGTACTTTTACCATCATCTCCACCTCTCTCGGGCTCATTGCTTTGCTCTTTTCACACTCATTAATTGTGTTTCTTCTTCTTCTTCTTCTCCATCCCCCTCCACTACTTCTACAAATGTTTTCTCTACTTCTCGCACCCGCACTGACACCTGCTCCTCATCCGCCATCTTCTTATGTCCCTCTGCGCCAGACAGGCTCCTCTGTAATTTTATACACACAGACATGGGCATTTGTTTCAGTTGTGGACCAATCAGTGGTGGTACCTGTACAGAATGGAGCATTGTGGGGGAAGGCCATTTGTGTATAACTGCCTCGTGATTAGCGAATATATCAATATATTTAACTCCTAGTTGTCTGAAAAATATGAAAGGATACTCCGAGCGTTTTACCCCTTACATCCATTACCATACAAGGTAAGTTGTGATTATTCATTGTTTCTTGTACCAGTGTGTTTATCGCGAGAACTGCATAAATATATATATACTGAATGTTAATATGTATATATGCAAAATACTTGGTTATACTTATTAGTAGGGATGAGCGGGCTCGGATATCTGAAATCTGAGCCCACCCGAACCTTGCCGATCCGAGCCGGATCCGAGACAGATCCGGGTATTCCCGCCAATTGCAAAACTGAAAGCGAGGCTCCGAGTCATAATCCCGTTGTCGGATCTCGCGATACTCGGATTCCATAAATTCCCCGCTGGCCGTCGCCATCTTCACTCAGGCATTGATCAGGGTAGAGGGAGGTTGTGTTAGGTGGTCCTCTGTCCTGCTATATCCTGTGCTGTGCTGTGCTGTGCTGTGCTGTGCTGTGCTGTGCTGTGCTCAGTCCGGTGGTGCTGTGTCCTGTGCTCTGTCCTTCTGAGTTCAGTGGTGCTGCTGGGTCCTGTGCTGTGTCCTGTTCAGTCCAGTGGTGCTGTGTCCTGTGCTCTGTCCTTCTAAGGGCATTGTTATTTCCCCATTATTCCCAAGTTATAAAAAATTTTAAAAAAAGTTATAAAAAAAATAAAAAATAATTATAAAAAAAAGAAATTAAAAAAAAATATCCAAAAACAATCCTGCAGTATAAGTCCATTGGTACTGCAATATTACAAAGTTCACTGATTCTGCAGTATAAGTCCAGTGGTACTGCAATATTACAAAGTTCACTGATTCTGCAGTATAAGTCCAGTGGTACTCTCCTGTGCCGCATATAATTTTTAAAGGCTTTGCCGAGTGTGTGTGGCTTAGGGGTACGCTCTCTTGTGCTACATATAATGGAAAACAAAAATTTGGAGGATAAAGCTGCAAGGAAAAAGCTCAGTTTTCCTAAAACACCCGCTGGCGGGGATGCTGATAACATCTGGTCCGGACTGAAGGACCTGCCAATCATTGCAGACATGTCTACTGTTGCTGCATTGGATGCTGTCACAATAGAAAAAATGGTGGAGGATTATTTTGCTGACACCATCCAAATAGACATGTCAGACAGTCCATATTGTTACTGGCAGGAAAAAAAGGCAGTTTGGAAGCCCATGTACAAACTGGCTCTATTTTACCTGAGTTGTCCCCCCTCCAGTGTGTACTCGGAAAGAGTTTTTAGTGCAGCTGGGAACCTGGTCAGTGAGCGGCGTAGGAGGTTGCTTCCTCACAATGTTGAAAAAATGATGTTTATAAAAATGAATAATCAATTCCTCAATGAAGTACAGCACTACCCTCCAGATAGTACAGAGGGACCTGTGGTTGTGGAGTCCAGCGGGGACGAATTGATAATGTGTGAGGAGGAGGAGGAAGTACACACTGTAGGGGGAGAGGAATCAGAGGTTGAGGATGAGGACGACATCTTTCCTCAGTAGAGCCTGTTTAGTTTGTACAGGGAGAGATGAATTGTTTTTTTGGTGTGGGGGCCCAAACAAACCAATCATTTCAGCCACAGTTGTTTGGTAGGCCCTGTCGCTGAAATGATTGGTTTGTTCAAGTGTGCATGTCCTATTTCAACAACATAAGGGTGGGTGGGAGGGCCCAAGGACAATTCCATCTTGCAACTCTTTTTTTGACATTATGTGACCATTCAACAGTCGTTTGCCATGTTCAAAAAGTAAAACAAAATGTCAACAAATTCAAAAAATTAAACCAAAAGTAAAATGCCCTGTCATAATTTAAAACTAGAGGTATTGACGTGCTAGAACTACTGTAGTGTTTATATGTTATAAACACTACACTTGGAAGTTTGAGGAGGTATTGTGGCCCCGGTACCAAATT